>NC_081795.1:5921668-6044168 GCF_963082965.1 Carassius carassius
TGTATATACGTGTGTATATGTATGTGTGTGTGTATATATGGATGTATATGTATGTGTGTGTATATATATATATATATGTATGTATATCAAAATTACTGTGTTCATGGATGTTATTCATTTTTTCCAGTTTAATCTATATAGATGTATCATTTTAATATAACATTTTATTTTTTATAAATGTGTGTGTATAAATATGTTTGTGTGTAAAAATTAAAAATTAATAAGAAAAATATATATATATTTCTAATTATATTCTGAATATTTGTATTTTGTTATTACATTGCATTATATGTGTTCCGGACCCTAATCTTTGTGCACCAAATGTTGATCCATCTGTTGGGTGTGATTTTGCAGGATTTCCTGGTGACTCAGCTAATCGGGAAAGATCTGGTTGACCTGTGGAAAGTGGTTGATCCCACGGGGCTGCTGGTTAAAGAGTTGACCTGTATAGGTATAGCTCTCCCCGAGCCCCGCCTCATCCAGTCCGCCGGCGCCAGCACTGTCCTCCCTCTCTATTTCGTCGGGCTTTACAGGTATGACACAAGGGTTAATAACCTGCATTTGGTCACTTTGTTGTATATTTCGCTGAAAATGATTAACATTTATGAAGCACTGTGTAATGTCATGCTGCTAAATATATACACCCTGATCTATATTCTCCACAGTCTGTAAGTGAATCTCTAGTTGATTCATCTGAAGTGTCTCTAAGGGTTGAGTGGAATTTATTCTGGTCTCCTCCAAGAAACAATTCAGACCCACTGCTGTAGCAAATAATCAATACTCCTCTCAGTTTAGGTTTTTGGTTGATTTTTAAAATGCTAAATCTTTTTTTACCTCCTTTATATTGTATTAGTGACGGTAAGCTGCTGGCTCAGGGTCCAGGCGAGACTGTCCTGGCGGCTGAAGAAGAGGCAGCACGCGTGGCTCTGAGGAAACTCTACGGCTTCACTGAGAACCGCAGACCATGGGACTACACTGCCCCCCATGAGCAGCTCCAGAAGCCCAGCGCACAGGCTCTTACCAGCGGATAAATGACATTGACTACAAGAGACAATGTTTTGTACTGTAGCTTAAAGAGCAGATTCCAGTGGGACACTTTTTGAAGATCCGACATTCATCATCATCTCCTTCATCACAACTACATGTAGAGGGAAACTTGATTTATTTTGCTGAAATGTGGCTGTGGAGTTACTGGAGTCTAAATCAATATGCCACAAAAGAATGAAACTCTTGATGTACCACAGACTATGGCAATAAAACTTTATATACATCTATATTAAGAGCATTCTTCTGCTCTGCAGGTGCAAGTTCTGTAGATGTGTTTCTACATATAAATGTATGTATATATATGTTAAACTTTGGTTCCTAATAAAAATATTCCACTTGAAGACTTAAGTCTGGATCGAATGCAACAAGAACTTTTTGAGTTGTCATGGAGACTAGTTTTGCACGGTGGCTCTGAGTTTGTCACTGTAAAGATATTTGACTCATCTAATCAGCCAGACTTTATTTGGCCAGCAGTCAAACAGTCATAGGTATGGATATAAATGCAAATAATTGCTAGATATTTCTGACTGTTAAATCATTTTCAAAATTATTTTTTGAAGATTCCGTGTGTTATATGTTTTCAACCTATCATTTTATCCATCTTGCTACATCTCTAATCTTGATGAACCCTGATGAGCAAAATCATTTGTTTTAAAAGCCTGCCAAACTTTTATATAAAACAGACCAATCTGTAACTTAGAATTTATATTAAAAATCTTTTCTAGAATGATTTGGTAGGTTTTCCTTTAGGTGTCTTTCTTCCCATCATTGATTTCTTTAACACATTAAATATTGTATTTACATGCATTGTATAGAAAGATGGATTCTTGGGGGTAATATGTCTAAATTATACTGAAAAAAATGGTGTATACTGTAAAAAGGTTTTTTGAAGTATGTAAGACAGATTATTACAAGCAATTGTATGATATACAAGCAAACTATTTTTAAATCCTTCAAAATTTCCAATTTAATTCAGTATGTGAGTATTGTTCCTACACCATTTTTTCAGTGTAGGAATTCATTTGAAATATTTTAAGGTTCAAGACGCGGAAGGTATGTGATTACAGAAATATGAGAAATATACAGCATTAGGCCAATGCAACACAATACTGCTTTATTTAATTTACGCAGCTTCATCTATCATTTAATTATACATATTCGTGTCCATCTTTTAATAAACTCGATTTATGTCTTCTGTGAGCCAAATCCTCTGAGCAAGGTCACTCTTGCAGAGAGTTGAAGCCGGTTTATAGGCGGCTGTGTTACTGCGAGCCGTCCATGTCTTCCTCTAGAGGGCGCCGTGGGTGAAGAACATTGAAATGATAGCGAGAGCGTGCACTCGAGAAGTCTTGCGGGCGGGGCTCGATTATGGTCACGTGGCCTAGCTAGTCCCTGTGATCCATTACTAGGGTTCTGGTGCTAGTGGGTTTGTTACACAAAAACATCATGTTTTCTTCTCAGTAATAACGTACGAATATTGAGCAAAGCTTTTATGAGTGTATATTTACTATATTTCCAAATAGATTTACACCGCACAACAAGTCTTGTGGACAGTTTTAGAGTCCTTTGGTAGCCCTTCCGTTCAGTACTTCTCGCCCCCTGTTGGTCGTTATGTTGAACTGCACGCTTTGAGTCACGTGTGAATACAGAGTGGGAGGGCTGGCCGTTGAGTCGCTCACACCGTGGCAGTGAAAGTAGAGTGTGCGGGCTGCCTTGCTCTTCAGGACCCTCCTCTCTTCACCACGGCGCTTTTCTGCCGTCGTTCGCGAAACGTGAAGCCTTTCTGAAGAACTCCAGTCCCTTTCTCGTTGATACGACTTAAAGGAAGACCGTGTCTAATACCAAACACATATTGGATTTGTATTGTATTATATATTTTTTATAGCCTGACGTCATATTAACGGCCATGGCAGCCAGCGCGAAGCGAAAACAGGAGGAAAAACACCTGAAGATGCTGCGGGAAATGACGAGTCTGGCGCCCAATCGAAAGTGCTTCGACTGCGACCAGCGCGGGCCGACCTACGCCAACATGACCGTGGGCTCGTTCGTCTGCACCTCCTGCTCGGGCATCCTGTGAGCCACCCTCCTGTCTGTCTCTGTCTGAGCCTCTTTATTTTCACACCCCGGCTGTGTCAAACCCTAGTGGGCTGCCTATCTAGACATCAAAACCGCGTTATTTAACGCCAGTGACGACATAAACATATCTAGTTAGGCAGTTTTTAAGTTTTAAACCCAGCTGTTGGTTCATTTACATCAATGTTATTGCTAGGAGGTTTAACATGTAAATAGGAGTGGGTGAATGGGGATCTGAGTCTTCTTGGGGGTTGGTAATCTGTCAGTTAACCAGGCGTTATTGGTGTGTGGCTGGGCTAATGCAGTAACCTCATGTGTGTCTTCCTCTCAATCCTTTCCAGCAAACTTGAGCAGCTACCTGTGGGTTTATCACTGGTCTTTTCGTGCTCATGTGTCTAGCAGTAAGGACTGGCCCTTGTGGTTCAGATAAAGGTCTGTACAGCACGTGGAAGAGCTGGATAGTGAGAGATAAAGGGTGTGTTCACCCCCTGCAGCGTTGTCCTGATAGCGGAGGGCTTGATGAATCCTCAAATGAAGCTGAATTTATTCTTCAAGTTGCTTTTATGGTGTAGATCAGAGGAGTGCTATGTGATCTGTGAAAGAGTTTAGAGAAAATCATTGTTAAAACGTAATAAAAAGTATCAAAATAAATGTATTTGAAAAATTTAAATAACGCGACTATAAGTACAGTACTATATTGAAGAGTTAGTTAGACATTCAGGTTTTTTAATTATTATTTTTTTAGATATTGGTCTTGCTGTCTACACAATATAGTACTGTACTGGTGTATTAAAATATGAAAAAAAATATGTTGATAACTTATTCATATTATTTTTATGATTTGATTGTACGTCTAACTAAATATTTTTAAATTAAAAGATTAGTAATAGTAGAAATAATAGAAATATAAATTTCCACAAAAAATGCATATTTATAATATTAATAAGTTTAGTCTTTAATGAAAACTTAAATCTGCTTTTAAAATTTTAGAATAGAGGGGCTTCATGATCATATTTGGGGTCTGTGGCATTTGAAAGGTTTAAAATGTCTAGTGTGGATAACATAGGTACATATGGTCATCCTGATCTGTTGTTGGCATTGTTCAGTTTTAATATCGGATACACAAGGATATCGGAGTCCTTGTGTAGTTTAGATTTTTACACAGAATTCCTTTTCCATGTAATTTACTCTTCCTTGTTAGTTGATAAACATCAAATTGGCACAGTAATGAATGCTGAAACATGCCATTAAATTGGCAGAACCTTAATTGAATGATGCATTTAAAGTGCCGTTGTGTCTTTGATACAAGCGGACAGCCATGGTTCCTTGAATTAATAGGAATCATCTTTGTTGCACATGGGTCAGTCTGTCTTAAGTGGTCTAATGGAGGTCACTTGACTAATTAAAATTTAATTGGAAAGGTTTTATTTTATTATTATTTTTTATTATTATTATTTATTTCTTTTTGCAGTGATTAACACTCTTTTTTGGTATTGCACAATGTGTTTTTTTCTGAATTGGCTGTGTTTAGGGCTGAAACGATTCCTCGAGTAACTCGATTACAAAAAATGATCGAGGCAAATTCCTCTGCCTCGAAGCCTCTTTTAATTTATTTTAAATCTCACGTCAGGTTCTTTCTCAATGATTTTTTTTAATGTGACACAACGCGTTTACGTCACCCACAAAGCGGAAGGAGACACAAGCGGTGCTTCCGAAATCGTATACTGCAAGGAGTCAGCAGTGTTTTGATTTGAGGGCGCGGGCAAACGTAAAGAGAACGTCGTGGCGTGTGTCCATTGCAAGACAGAGCTGGCATACCACAGCTAGGGCCCTATGATTTCCGCGATGCAGAAAACGCGGAGGGAATCGCGGAATCCAGTCATAAAAATGGAATTTACAGTTTAACGCGGAATGGCACGGAATTTGCTAAATTTTGAATGAATTAATCTGAATTGCACTTACATCAAATCACGATATGGACTAATATCTGTAAATATTAAGCCGGAACAGACTATTTAAATATAAATTCCTTTATGTTCTGCATGTCTGTGTTAATGAATCAATGGAGCAGAAGCGCGACTTCCTTTATTTACACACACTGAAAGCGCGCGTGACGCTCGGCGGTGATTTCAGCGACTGCTGTCTCACTAGGACGTGAACACATGAACAACATCTCCAGAACTGCTCTGACAGTCACTTCATCAGCATTTGACCGTTTGATTTGAGTAAAACTAGCGACACATCACATACACAGAACTGTAAAGGTACGTCAGTCAGCCCGTCAAAATAAAAGTCCGATTAAAGACTATTGTTCAGCAGAATGTACATAGCCTACTACAAAAAAAAAAAAAAAAAATCAAACATTATTTTTTTTTTAAAGGTTTAATCACACAACATTTCTTCCATGTTTTATTTTTAATAGTTTGTTTACCAAAAAGTTAAGTTAATTTTCAATAATAAAATATAAATTCAATTAATGTTTTATGTGTTTAATGTTAAATGTGCATCTCAGAAAATGCTTTATTTAAAACCCCAACTGAATGGCACTTAAATGCACTTAATTCATCTGTCAACTTTCTTGTTATTGTTCACAGTACAAGTACAGACAGAGAAACAATGGGTAATAATTTAATGTTTATTTTTGATGTATGAATTTCATTCTATACATTTAAAAATATTTTTTTTTTCTAAAAAAGGAAACTTATTTGTTTATTTTAAGAGGCCTGTGATGGTCATGGAGGGACCGCACGTTCAACATGGACGTTAATACGCACAAACACACACCGAGACTGTTTGGTGATACAAGAGTTTATTGTAATTATTGATCAGAGAGTGATTAAAATACCTGCAACCCTCAGGCCACACTCTCCACTGCAGGAACAAACACAGACTACCTTCCATTACAAAGACATTCACATTTATACTGGTGGCCAGCACCATTACCACATGTGGAGGGACAAACTCACAGAAAACACTTTACACATGTTCCCTTAAATATACAGAGTCTGAAAGAAACATATTGGCATGATGTTCTACTTAATAAATCTACTTTGATGTTATTAATTCGTTCACATTAAACAGGAAATGACAGCAACAACTCGGCCACGTTGCCCCTGAAACCCCCACGCTCAATTAATACATGGTAGATTCCCACCCTAAGCGGAACCAAAAATTCCTGCCATTGTTTCTTACCAGGACTCTAAAAATCACGGGACAAATGCTACACGGGAACAATACACATAGTTTACAGGTATTTCATTCACTCTCTGATCAATAATTACAATAAACTCTTGTATCACCAAACAGTCTTGGTGTGTATTTGTGCGTATGTGTGCGTATTAACGTCCATGTTGAACGTGCGGTCCCTCCGTGACCGTCACAAGACCCAGGAGTCTTATTTTCTCTTGCATAATTAATATTGCACTTTAATTAAGCAAAAACACAGTTTATCCGATTACTCGATTAATCGATGGAATTTTTGGTAGAATACTCAATTACTAAAATATTCGATAGCTACAGCCCTAGCTGTGTTAGTTCTTTAATTCTGTGTGTGTTTCTGATGATGCGTTGTCTCATACTCTAGTAGTCTAAACGAGTCTAAACTTGTCTGAACTAGTTTGAAAAATGATAAGGGTTTGCTTAAAAAAAGGGTTTGATTTCCCAGCAGTCAAGTGGATGAGAAGACCGTTCTGTTAGACTTGAGGATATTTACATCTTTGAGTTTTTAGAAGAGTCTTGCAATTGTCTTGGGTCCAAACAGTTACATTTGAGCCACTCGCTCAAAAATCAACGCGATGTTTGAGAATGATCTCTCACTGTATCCCACGAAAGAGCTGGAACAATCTGCCTTCCCTGTTAGCACTTTAGAGAGAAATGCAAAAAGCAGTTTGATATATTGGCATGGTTTCTGAGTAAAGCTATTGATAAATGGTCTTGCTTTTAGTGGGGTGTGGTTTGATGTCCTCCTGTTGTCCAGATACTGAGATTTCTGGAATGTCATTCTGAGTGACCACTCTACAAAATTACAAAGAAATGTTCATTAACTCTACAAAAAAAGCAGAGCAGAGGGGATAGTGAGATGGGTGCAATTGATTGAGCAAATAAAAGAAATATGAGTGTGTTGATCTAGCTGAACACTTCTGGAATCCTGGAATGAGGAGAGGGGTTCAGGATCATGTTAGTTCATTTGGAAATGGTGTCTGGTGTATTTGTACAAGGCTGAGCCCAGCTGTGAGGGCTGACAGCTAGTTGGATCACTCTGATCGCCATAAAACTAAACTAACTAAAATGTAACAATGGATGACTGATTTTGGTAGGCCTACCTGGAAATTAGCATCATGCTGGCGGCAGGTAGGTGTCGACTGATTATCGGCAACGATATTAAGCATTTTTATGGTTATCTGTCTTTTTTTAAAACCGATTTGCCGATAAAATAATTTAAAAGCATTTAAAGTTTTTGTCCGAGCCCTTGTTATTGTTAATCTTGACATTAATTTTCTTTTTTAGACCAGACTAGTGTTGTCACGGTACCAAAATTTCAGTATTCGGTACCGATACCAGTGAAAATCCACGGCTCTCGGTACCAATTTCGGTACCAAAGCAAAACACAAAAATATGCTAATTAAAAAAAAAAACTTTTTAGCATTAAAAATAAAACCAATGCCATTCTTTATACTTATTAACAATTGTGTTTAAAGTTTTTCTACAAACAGTAAACAAGTTTCACCCAAATTTAATTTGTCTTTTAATTTATGAAATTTAAACATTTTATTTTTGGTAAATAAAGGGTATTTGCTATTAAAATTAAAACATGGAAGAAATATTGTGATTTATTTCTTAAAAAAATAAAGTTTTATAATTTTTTTCAACAGTAGCAGTATCACATACATTTTACTAAATAATAGTAATATTTCTAGCACAATGCCTTTATGTAAAAATTTACTTTTAGGCCTAATGAATGCATATTTGTCATTTGACTATTGATAATACTACTACTAATTCTACTATCATACTTATGTATATACAATGCACTATGAATTGATGAGCTGCTGGGCTCATGAATGTTAATCACGTTGTCTGCGTTCGGTCAAAATGATTTGCTGAAATCAAAACAGGGACGGTAAGAGATCAGCGCCAACCAATGAAATTGCCATTTGCGCATTAGCTCCGCCCACTACCGGAGAGACCGGTATGTCTTCTGCTTGTTCGAAAATGAATGAATAATTCTAAATGAACTCCATTATTTTGACAGGAGAAGACAACAAAGAATAGTTTACATATAGCGTGTCGATTCAGCGTGGTAAGACTCTTGCTCTCTCTCTTTGCATGTGTGAGAAACAGCGCTATCAGTAAAGCGACGAGTCGTGCTCCTTCACAAAGAGTTTACAGAGCATCAGGTGCGATGTGCGTCCATTGAGATGAGCTGAAAAGTTCAGATCGCTTGATGGAGAGAGAACTCTGAAGCTCAGATGCTGAAATTAATGCAAGCGTCATGCTCTTCGGTCTATGTAGTAAACAAACCCGCACGTCTCTGCCATTCATTAATTTACACAGAGACGCGCAGAACACGAATTCATATTTCAAACAACTTTTGCGGCTTAACATTTACAGATACTGGTCCATATGGAGATTCGATTTGATTAATGTATGCTAAATTTGACAAATTCCATGACTGTCCATATTAAAATGTAAGTTTCATTTTCATGACTGGATTTTGAGATTCCGTCCTCATTTTCTGCTTCGCGGAAATCATAGCGCTGAACCTTTTCTTTTACTGTCTATGGCTGAACCGGGTTTGAACGGGACCTCGGTACTACCGGTACTTAAAGAAACCTGGTACCGTCACATTTAAATTTTTTTAGTACCGACTTGGTACCGAAGTACCGGGTCTTTTGACAACACTAGACCAGACATATATATCAGTTCAAAATATTGATTATTGGTTTACTTGATCTGTAATAATCGGTATCGACATCAGTCCTGAAAAACACATATCGGTCGACCCCTAAACGCTGGTTCCATTGATGAAAAGACAACAAGATTTTTCCATTAGTGGGTTATTACCGTATTTCCGGACTATAAGTCGCACTTTTTTTCATAGTTTGGCTGGTCCTGCGACTTATAGTCAGGTGCGACTTATTTATCAAAATTAATTTGACATGAACCGAGAGAAATGAATCAAGAGAAAACATTACCGTCTACAGCCGCCAGAGGGCACTCATTGCTCCAGTAGTCTACACTGAGCAGCATAGAGAGCCCTCTCGCGGCTGTAGACGGTAATGTTTTCTCTTGGTTCTTGGTTCTAAATAAATGCGACTTATAGTCCAGTGCGACTTATATATGTTTTTTCCCTCGTCATGATGTATTTTTGGACTGATGCGACTTATACTCAGGTGCGACTTATAGTCCGAAAAATATGGTACATGAAAATATGTTAAACTTACCACAGACCAGCTGACCTCGGGATAATGGACCCGGAAGTGCAAAAATGCTAACTTGTTTTTTGCTATATTATTACTATGTATATGTCTTTGTAAGTATCCAACTGTCTATAGATGTCCCACCATTGCTAGGGGTGTCTGTGAACAATGACTGTCCTGGTAAACTCCATCAGAGGAGATAATTGGGTTCTTTTCTAAGCAACAGCTTCCAAAATGACTTCAGTATCACCAGAGAGACGTCGGCTCACTGCACTGGAGCGTTTGCACCAGATGTCAGTCAGCCAAAGCATGCGATTCCCCTCACAACTGGTCTGCAAATATGTGACTTTTTAATTAGTAATTAGTACTTATTAATACAGTCTTTGCACTTGTGCATTTAGCCATTTTAACCTTATTACACATCATTTTTAGCTAAAAGCACATCGTGGTCAAAGGTATAGTATATGCACTTTTCTCTTGTGTGGGTTATGGAAAAGTAATCGATTAACATTTAAAGCTGTTAGTGTATGAGCTATTAAGTGTTGGATTTTAATTAGGGCGTTTGCATGGGGAGATGGTCCTCTGGCTTTGCCTTATTCACAAGTGTGCCAGTGATTCCCAGTTTTAATCCTGAAGAACTGAATGTAGATTTTGCCATGCTGCTTTTACACAGCGTTTTTCAAATCTTTTCAGTGCTGAATTTGGTTTCAATTCATTTGATTGAAGATTTTGAGTGAATTTTATTAGAAACTAGGCATGTACTATATTTTCTTGTCACATTAGAGATTTTATTTTAATTTTTTTATAATATATATTATAAAATTAATATTTTATATATAGTTTATATTAATGCTCAATTTAGCTTTAGTTTTAATCTTTAATCTTTCATTTTAGTTTTAATCTTTAAAAATACTAATAATTAAATAAGCACTGCTAAATATAATCTTTAGCAAATCTCAGATTAATGAAAATCTTATTTTTCATACTTTTAGTATTTATGTTTTTAGTGTTTTGATTTTTGTTTTGATGTATAACCATATAAAAATATACAAATTTCTAGGGCTGTAGTCAACCAAAGAAATGCTTAGTCGACCAAAGTCCTGTCCTGCGCAACGATCAGTCGACTAAAAAAAAAAAAAAAAGACGTGAAAAAACGCGATGTTTTGCATTTTGATTGAACATTTATTAAACAATTGTCATAGAGTATTTATAAAACAACAACGCAAAAACATCAATAATACATAAAACTATAATAATTATACAATTCTTTGAAAATTAAGTGATTTTTTTTAACTGCAAAGTGAGGAGCACACGTCTGGCCACTGACCGGATCCCTTCAGTAATTCCACCGAGAGCATGTTGACAGCATTGTCCGTTACCACTGACACCCGCTTCTCTGGTGGAATGTGGTAAGCGCCCGCGACTTGAGTGACATTTTCTCCCGTGTGCGCTGCTTTGTTTCTAACACAACGCTATTCATTTTAAAGTCCGCATCGATAAAATGGGCTTTAACTGTCATGTATGCCTCCATTCTAAGCGAAGATCACAAATCAGATGTGAGACCTACAGCCAGGGAGGATTGGAGTAACGGTCTTGTCGTTTTTTTTTTTTTAATGCGGCCAGACAAAAGATTTAAATTCCTTGGACATTTTGTCGACAAAAGCCAAAACAAGTAGCTGTTCTAACTGAATGAATACAGCAAACCTACCTATATTCCTTACTGAGCGCGAAGCAGCAGTGCAGCCAGCCGCAGGTACGGTTCCCGAGTGTT
Organism: Carassius carassius; assembly: GCF_963082965.1. Lineage (NCBI taxonomy): Eukaryota > Metazoa > Chordata > Actinopteri > Cypriniformes > Cyprinidae > Carassius > Carassius carassius. Next base: position 5,932,979 of record NC_081795.1, read on the forward strand.
CACGTGGGTGCGCTAAACTCTGGCGCTGTTATGTCTAAATTAAAGCATTTAAAGTTTGGGATAAAACATAGGCTAATTATATTTAGAATGCAGTAATATATAACTGGTAATAAAGGGAATAAATATCAAGGAGTAAATCAATGAAAATTTCTTCATTGGTGAAAAAAAAAAAAATGCAACAGGTCGACCAGTATAAATGTCAGTCGACCAAGACGTCATCGACCAATTAGTCGACTAAACGACTAAAGTTGACAGCCCTACAAATTTCAGACATCGATCGTAATTGTAAGCTGATTTTTTTATTCTGAACATAAGTCATTTTGTTCTATATCCTAACCCAAAAAAAATTACACTTTACTTTAGCATGTTATTCGTCCAACATTATATGTTCTAGGTCCTCGGTCATTCCCAACACTGTATCAAATAGCTTTGATTTCTTCAGCTCTGTGTTTGTGACTGATATCTTGTAGTGATTTTGCTGCATTTCCTTTCACCTGATCTGAACTCTAATCACACATTCTCATCTGTGCATTTATTATCACTCTGATCCTTCTCTGCCTCGTACATATGACCATATCCAGTGAATATAAATTTCTTGAAAAGGAAGTGTATGTCAAGTATTTGCTGCGTCAGTAGCATGTGGTCTGCATGTGCACAGGAAGTGGAAACAGGACAGGAAGTACACATTGTCCTCTCACTTCAGAGCTGTGTCAGTGCTTGTGTGAAAGGCCATTGCTCCACTCACACTTCTCACATATTCACTGCATTTGGTGGTTAAAATCACAGTAGGTCTGAAAAGTATGCTATGTTTTTTTAATTCAAATTATTGTTATTTTTTATTGTGAAATATTTGTTCCATCATGAGTGCTATCATTCTTTATGTAGGGCAACCTCCAGTAAAAAATATTTTTTTCAGTGTCCGATATAGACCTAATTTACCTGGATTCACCTTATACTAGGGCTGTAACTTTTGTGAAAAAATCATTTTCGATTTTTAAGACATAAGTGTACATTGAATCGATTGTAAAATCGATTTTCCATGTCTAAAAAAAAGACGTTTCCTTTTTCAACGTCAAATAACGGACGAACGTAAAGAGAGCGCTGGAAACGCACAAGTCAGCAATATTTCTTAATTATTGGCATGAAGTTTCATGCAGAATAACAAACAGCAACAGGAGTGCAACATTATCGAAAAATTTATATGCAGAGGGGACGGCTGCCATAACAAAAGAAAAACATCACTGCAGGCTTCAACCCGGCTGCATTTATGATTTAGCCAATTCAAAAATCTCCAAGATTATTTTAAATAATGATTCCGTACATTTCAAACAACTGTTCAAAAAAATGAAACTTTAAATGGACTTGAGAACAGGCCATGTGTGTTTTTTTTTTATTGAACTAGGCTAGGCGGCACTACGCAGGCATAATGAAATGCGCAAAAGGGCCATTACAAATTTATTGGACAGGAAAACAATTTGATCAACATTTTCGGGGTCCAGAGCAGAGTGTTTTTTATTCACCATATGTCCAGCTGTTGAGAAGACGCGCTCCGACCGCACTGATGTCCCAGTGACACTCAGGTACTTCATTGCCAGCTGCGCAAGGTGGGGGTATTACTGCCAATTTTCCACCACAAAAGCTGGTCGCTGTCAGCTTGCAATGGTCCTTTTCATAACTCAGAATCTCCTGTAAATAGATGCGCGAATGAGGCAAATTCGCATCTACCGCGCCGCGAGACCTCTATACGTGCGTCAATGCGTCTTTACATTGACTTAACATTGAAATCATTCGCGCCAGACGCTCTATTTGTGTTTGGTGTGAACGCAGCATTTTCGACGTCACTGGGTCTTATAGGCGCGTAAAATTGCTGGTATTTTCTGTCTAGCTTTCGCAACGCATACTGCACTTTCGGAATTCTTTATTTTTTTTTCTGCTTGTTTGTGAGTTTTGTTACATCTATATTTTTTAATTGTTTAATTATTTTAAAATGAATAGTGTACATATTTGGTTAAAATCGATTCCCTATTTTCATTTTCAAAACTTTTTTTGGTTGGCCCGATCGATTGTGCAATCGATTTTCAAACTAAAAGTGACAGCCCTAGCCTATACTGTATATTATCAGTATAATATTGGCCATTGATCATCCTGCTCATAAGATATCATGACAAGCATTACTGGGAGAAACCATATCAGCTGACCACGTGATTTCTTTCCATGAATTTCTGAGCAGGAACACAGATCTTTGGCCTGAGAAAGAGGAGCGTTACCTGAGTAGAGATTGGGTGAAGTCTAGCTTCCCACAAACACTTCCCTGTTAGTTTTACGGTGGGGTCAGTTACTGGGCAAACACATTCCAGCGCAGGGTGGGTCCATTTCTCTCACCGTCTTGCTTTATCTCTCTTTCTGTCTCTTCCCCCTTCCCTCTTACTCTCTCTCTTACCCACATTTTTTATTTTTTTTCTCTCGTTCCTGTTCTCTTCATCTTGTTCACCTCTGTTCACTGCAGGTCTTGTCTTGATTTTGACCATCATCTTGTGCAACCCACTATTGTTTAGGCATGTGACATTTCCTGCTTCCTGTTTTAATGCAGAAATAAAAAAAAAAAAAAGTACAATATTACTCTTTATACATTTAGATGTAATTCATTTTTTGCATTTATATTTGAACTTTTAGCCTCTTTAACATTTTATCTTTGCATCATAAAATGTCATTTTTATGGGATAGTTCACCCCAAAATTTAAATTTGATGTTTATCTTAATGTTCACTTTATCAGTAAGATATTCATCATTCACTACCTCACATAGACACACTGACAGTGTCACCGTTTGCACATTTGCTTCTTGTACATTCCTGTGTATCTTAATATTTAAGACTACAGTAAAATGCACATATGCACATTGTACATCCCTGTATATCTTAATATTTAAGACTACAGTTTACTTTCATGCACATTATTTTGCGTTTAATATTTAATTCTACAATATACATCTTTTTTATATTTTATTCTTATATTTTGATTGTTTACTTTTATTTCATTCTTACATAGCTATATTTATGTATATTTTCATCTGTGTTGTTTTCTTTAATAATTGCACTGTCCATGGAGCGGACCTGACTCACATTTCACTGCTGGTTATATATGCTATATGTAATTTTGTATGTGACGAATAAAAATCTTGAATCTTGAATCTATCTGCCTACCCCCAGGGCATCCAAGATGTAGGTGACCGTTTCTTCAGTAGAACACAAACTGAGATTCTACTGAAGTTCTACTGAAGAAACAAAGTGACCTACATCTTGGATGTAAGCAGATAAACATCAAATTAAAATTTTTGGATGAACTACCCCTTTAAGCAGTAATCATTTTATATATGCAATAAGGCACTCATGGCCATGCTGTATTGTGATGTAATGGCTAAAGGGCATTATCTGGTATGTTGCATGTAAATATTGTTTATAAAAGGTGTTCTAAAGGTTAATATGTAGTTGTGCAACTGGTTTGGTGAGTAGTTTGTACACTACTGTTCAAAACTTTGGGCTTGGTAAGGTTTTTTTTTTCTCATGCATTTATTTTTTATGAAATCTTACGAAATAAGATGATTACACTTAAAAAAATAAAAAAAAATCTGTTTTCAAGTTGAATATATTTTAAAATGTAATTTATTGCAGTGGTGGCAAAGCTGAATTGTCAGCAATTATTACTCCAGTCTTCAATGTCTCATGAGTCATGACCCTTTAGAAATATTTTTGTCGCAATAGTACTACATCTTTTTCAGGTTTAATTTGTAAAAATGGCATTTATTTGAAATGGAACTCTTTTTTTTGTAAAATTATAAATGCCTTTTAATACATCCTTGTTAAATAAAATAATTACTTTCTTTAAAAAAAGAAATTAAAAAGTCTTTCTGAGACCAAACTTGTCAATTGTAGTCTATAGTAATACCTTCATAAAGGCATGCTATGTCAGATGTTTTATTGTTTTGTGAGTGAGTGTGTGTGTTGTGGGCTTGTTGATGACTTGCATTGATGTGTTCAGAGGAAGTTTCATGATTTCTGCTTGCAGTGATTTCTTAAGAAAGGAACTAGTATTGAGTAAACTCTTTGACACACACACACACACAACCACCAGTTGCACAAGCACACCTCACACTCTTGGCTTTTCTCATTAATGAAACCAGATGCGGCATCTGCAAGCTCACCCAGTGTGTGAAGTCGATTCCAGAGCTTCTCGCCACAAGCTAAAATGGCTTTCTCACATGCTACTCTTAAAGGTTAAGCATTGGCCTTAGGCAATGTTAGCTAACTTTCCATCTCAAACATTAAAACAAAACATCAGCTCTCTTTTGAACACCGTAATGAGTGGCAGCACTTTAGTCAAATAAAAACCCATGGAACAAATCCAAGTAACCCAGTACACGTGGGATCAGGCCTGTGTTTCTCTGACATGTTTGTGTAGTATGTGTGTCAGGGTCATTCATTCGGCAGTGCCACCCAAGATAGGTGTGAATCCATCTAACTGTCCTGAATCCTGATCTAAATAATGTTCAGTTGTCCTGGTGACTCTAATTAAATCTCTCTTTTTTTTTTGTAGGTGTGTGTAATTAATCAAAGACTTATGCGGTGATTCATAAATGTTATTGGATGCTCTCTCTACAAGCCCCGCCCCTAAGAAGACATCATGATTATGCTCATGTGTTTAGCCAGTCTCTTTTGTGCTGTCTCTAATGCTTCTTGTCTATGTTCATGAGGGAAGTGTTTTGTCCTTTCGCGTGATAAAGTGAGGATCTCCTTTTTTTTTTATATGCAGGCTGGATGACCAGAGACCTTTTTCTCACTTAGAGGTCAATCCCATTTCAGGACAGAAAGTTCAGGGGATGATTTCAACACTGGCAAATATTAAATATGTTAAATATAAGGAAAGCATGAAATTCTGCTAAACAACTTCTCTTATTTTCCACAGATGAAAGTCATACAGGTTTGACACATGAGGCTAAGCAAATGATGGCTATTTTTAGTTTTAGATTAACTATTTATATGCACGATTTTACCACTGTGGTTTTGAGCAAGGCACTTCAGGTTACTTTTAAGAGATTTCTTCTGCCTAAGATGCACTGTAAGTAACCTTGAATTGAAGCAGCTGTCAAATTAATTAATGTAAATACAGTTTCATAGCACATTTGCACAATCATCACACATTATTCTATGAGGCCTCTGAAGAATTATTCCTGGTGCTGTTGGTTTCAGGCAGTTTTTGGGACTTGAGTTAGTTTGATGTTCAGCTTGAAGAAGTTTAGCCGAATGGTTCTTGGGGGCAATGGTTACAGAATCCCAACCCCATGCCAATGGCCCACAGCAGGTCGTGTGAATAATTTAGCACTTGGTCTAATATTACCAAGGTCTTGCTGTTCATGCCCTTCAGGATTTATCACTGGATGCCTCACATCTCCATTTGGACACGCACACACACATAAAATAATGTAGAGGAAGTAACAGGTGGCTTCCCTAGGGGTGGGAAATAGTTTTGGGGAATTTACCAGAGAACTTGCATTACCACATGCAAACAGGCAGCGATTGTTAGTGCAGAAGTGGTGAGCTGGTGTGCGTATATGTGCCATCTGGAGGTTTCGAGGGGGTATGTATGTGTGAGCGGTGTTTTGAACATCTGTTGCGGCTCAGGTGTCAGATGATCTGTCACCCGTTTCAGCACAGAGGGACAGCGGGGTAATGTTAAATGTCTTTTCCATACGTGCACACGTACTAAATGCTCTCTCCTATCATGCTGGCATAGAAACAGGTGTGTGTGTGAGACTTAAAGGAGTAGTTCAGCCAAAAATTAAAATGGTGCTCCATGAAAGACAGGAGATCGTGTACTGGGACAACTGTTCCTTAAAATACCTAAATTAACTTCCTGTTAGTTATTAGCTGCAAATGTCATCAATAGATGAAAGAAAAAGGAAGAGATCAGGTGATGGAAATAACAAAATGGATGCGTAAGAGAATCAGAGGCAACGTCTCCTGCAGTACACAGACTCTGATCCCTAGAGAGCAAATCTGAGCATGCTAACAGGGTAAATACAGGAAGGAAACAGGCTTTCAAATGGCCAGCTCTCACACGTTTACATTGCTCTTGGGCATTCAGAGATCATGAGGCTGTGGAATAAACACGATGCACAGACTCCTTCAAAGACACATTGAATCATCAGATGCTCCTCCAGTCGTCTTCAGGTTCTTATCTAGTTCTTCCCGGCAAGTTCTTTGCAATGTAAACACATTCATAATGTGACTAAGGTTTCCATTTCAGTTAAACTTCATATTCATCACAGAATATTAAAATAGAAAAACAAATCATGATTTCCACAAATATATTAAGCAACAGGAACATAAATCGTTAATGACATCATGACTAATAATAAGAAATGTTTGAGCACTAAATCAGCATATTAGAATTATTTCTGAAAAATCTACTTTGACATCATAGAAATAAATGATATTTTAAAATGTATTAAAATTGAAAAGTTTAAGATGTAATATTTTTATAAAATTACTTTTTACTGTATGATCATCAGTGGTAGTCTACATATTTTTTTTCCTTTTACAGTATTATAAAGATGAAATTCATCAAAATAAGAAGTAACTTATAATGTAAGTGATAGTGTACATCCAGCTGATTGTTATCTCAGAATAAACCCCGACAGGGTGATCAGGAGGGGTCTTGTATCAGCCCGAAAGGGTTTATTCTGAGATAACAAACGGTCGGATGTACATTATCCTGCTTATTACACAGCTACTTGCCACATAAGTAAATAATTAGACATGAAATATTTATTTTGAGTTGAAATATTTGAACGCTCCATGAACACAGCAGTTGATTGGAAGTGGCAAGTTCAAACTAGACTGACATTTAAGGGAAACTTTGCAGTCAAACCATTTATTACACAACATTTCACCACATAAATACGGCAATAAAAAATTTAAGACACTTTTTTTTTAAGCTTTACCAGTTTGTTACAGTAGTTATCTTATAATCCATTACAGCGTACAACGCAATCGTAGCAAAAAGGCAGCAGCTGTGTTGAATGAAACGAGAGAGCGATTCCGCAATGCCATAATGAAATTATTGGTTGCCATTTTGAAGTTTTAATATTTTATAAGCTAAATGAACGCAAAGCTTCCACCAAGAAAAACTGTTCTTAGCAAGAGTATGGCGCCGACTTTAGTAAGAATGGTTTTATGAAATTAACACAGATTCATGATTCAGTCCTTGTGTGTTTAATTGATGCTTTATAAAGTATATGTTAGCATTCTTGTTCTGGTTAAGAATGATATAAAGCCTTTCACCTCATTAAATGGCTTAATTATGACCCTCATTTTGCCATGATTCTTTAGTTGACATGCCTTTTTAAGTCGGAAGTTCTGAGTTTGAAGAAAATTCAGTTTCCTACAGTTAATTACAACATCTTAGTGCTCATCTCTTAAATACCAATAACAAAATTATTCATAGGTAGCATTAGCTCACCTTTCTCTTTACACTATCACTCTCTTCCACCCCCTCAAACACACATATGCTCTCGTTTTCTCCGAACACAAACTTGGTGAGGTGCCACGTCTGACTTTGTCCTTGTCTTAGATCTTTGTGTAATAGCAGGTTTGTAATTAAGAGTTACGACAAGAGGGAGCAGAAAATGGAATTTACACAGCAATCAATTTAAAAACACTTTATTTGAATAACGTGTTGTTTTATCTCGTATCTCTTTTTTTTTTTTTTTTTTTTTTCTTTAGACGAGGCCTGAATCCCCCCCACAGAGTGAAGTCCATCTCCATGACGACCTTCACGCAACAGGAAATAGAATTTCTACAGAAGCATGGAAATGAGGTAACTGGTGATGGCATGGTGGAAAGTGCAGTGATGTTTTTATTGACATGGCAAATGTGTCGTCATCTGTGTGGACTGTGTGTGCTGATATCTGCACGCTGATGAGTTTATGATTTACGGGGTAACAGTCATGCATCTGTGATAAGATAACAGGAATTTCTGGGATTTCTTTTCAACTTGAACACATGCGCAGCTCGAACGGTTTCCAAATTGTTAGCATTGTTGGCAGTTCTAGATGGGTTTTATTTAATTTGTTATTTTTATTTGACCTTATTTTTTTAAGGCAGGTGCGGTTTCTTCCAAAGTCCAAGTCTGTATTCTCTAAGAGCTGCTTCTAGGCGACAAGACCATTTTTCATCTCCCCAATTCCCTTTCTCCATCACTGTTTAACTCAACATTCCTGGGATTTTTCCCTGGTCTCTTGAGGCCTGATTTATGAGGATGAGCTGGAATTGATGTTTCATGTTGAGAAGACTCTTATTTGAGTGCTCTGTGTCTCGTGTGTGTGTGCGGGCATTTTGTGTTATGTTGTTGTTTTATGTTGGTCCAATTCGAACTCAGCAGGTTTGTTGTATTAAAATCTCACAGCATCTGTCAGTTTTAACTTCTGATTTGTTTTTCGACAACAATGGGATGTCACGCTAGTGATTTTGGCAGATCTTCAGTAATTTGTCTAGCTTTCTAGGATAACAGATGAATTTGTGGCAAAATATTGCCTGAGTCTGATTACACAAACAATCTTTATGAACAATGCAATATACACTACCATTAAAAGTTTGAGGTTGGTAAGATTTTGTAATGTTTTTTGCAAGTCTCTTGTGCTCCCAAAGACTGCATTTGTTTGTATAAACAATACAGTAAAACAGCAATATTGTGAAATATTATTGCAATAAGAAAATCTATTTGAATATATTAAAAAATGTAATTAATTCCTCTGATGGAAAAACGTAATTTTCGTCAGCCATTACTCCAGTCTTTAGTATCACATGATCCTTCAGTAATCATGTTTTTTTTTTTTTTTTTTTTTTTTCTTCAGCTGTTTATCACTCAGATATCACAGCCAGTCAGAAGCACACTGCATTCTCAACAAAATGTATTAGTTTATCATCTAATTCATAAATATAATTTTTTTTTAACTTCATTAGAAGTAAATACAGAGTGACTAATACCATCTTTATAGTTCGCATTAGTGTTGTCAAAAGACCCGGTACTTCGGTAACAAGTCGGTACAAAAAAAAATGAAAATGTCACGGTACCAGGTTTCTTTAAGTCACGTTACCGGTGGTACCGAGGACCAGGTCAACCCGGTTCTTGACGCATACAGCGCTATGATTTCCGCGAAGCATAAAACGCGGACGTAATCTCAAAGTCCAGTCATGAAAATGAAACTTACATTTTAATATGGACAGTCATGGAATTTGTCAAAGTTAGCATAAATTAATCAAATCAAACCTCTATATGGACCAGTATCTGTAAATGTTAAGCCGCAAAAGTTGGTTGAAATATAAATCCTGCATGTTCTGCGCGTCTCTGTGTGAATTAATGAATGGTTTGTTTACTACATAGACTGAAGTGCGTGATGCTTGCAGTAATTTCAGCATCTGCCGTCTCAATGAGGACATAAATACATAAACAGCATCACCAGAACTGTTCTGAGTCACTTCACAAGCATTTTACCATTTCATTTGAGTAAAACCAGTGTCAAAATAAAAGTAGCCCGTCAAAATAAAAGTTCATTTTTACATAAAGGCATTGTGCTGAACTGCTGAAGGCAGCTTCACAGATTTTTGGGTCAGTTTTGGATTTAATTCATGAATGAGCCCAACCTGGGCTCTCTTGGACCAGCAATGTCAGTTCATACAAACAAAGTTTTCACACATTTAACATCTGATACTCGTAGAGCCCTTTCTTGAGTTTCTGTAAGGCTGCTCAAGTCAAGTGATAATGCAGTTTTCACTCTGCTGTTCCTATTCATAATTAATAAGCTGCTACCACTGTTTCCAAAGGGTGTGTGTGTTTACACACACAAATGTGTGTCTGCATTGATTGTATCTAAATGGAGGCAGTGTCTTCAGTACCGTGAGAGCTTCCACACATACTTGGCATATAGTGGTTGTGAAGCCTTTTAGAGTTCGCTTTTTATCAGTTGTTTTATCTGAGTGCATGTGTGTTTGACTCCACAAGAAAAGTTTAATTAAATGTTTTCTGAAATGTCATCTTGAGGTATTGGTTTCCTTCTTGAGAATGTGTATTTAAAGCAAGACTTTCCTTAGTATGAATGCCTGTATTGTTTTGCTTTTTTTGTTTTTTCACATGCATGTTTTTTCTGTCTTCTCTTTCTTATAAACTGAGGATTAAAGTGACTGTGTTGCTCTTAAAAATGTTCATGATTTCTGACAGATGAATCTCTGTTTCACGTTTATGGTATATTTGCTCTATGAATGTCTGATGAGCTCTCTCTTTCTCTCTCTTTGTGTTTTCTTGTATATGCAGGCATGTAAACCGATATGGCTTGGCCTTTATGAGGAAAGAAACTTGGCAATCCCAGACTTTAGAGACCCTCAAAAAGTCAAAGAGTTTCTACAGGACAAATACGAAAAGAAACGATGGTGAGAAACAACATGGGCTGAAATGTTGATTATTATATTTGATATTTAACTGAGGAATCATGCACAGTCAGTCATCATTATGTAAGGGAAAATGTACATTCAGCTGGTTCGTCTCTCATAATAAACCCCAACAGGGTGATCAGGACCCTGATGCGACATGTACATTATCCCGCTTATTACATGGTTACTTGTCACATAAGTAAATAATTAGACACAAAATATTGATTTGATTTGAGTTTAAATATTTGAACGCTTCTTGAACACCGCAGTTGCAAGCAAGCGGCAAGTTTAAACTAGATGGATATTTAACCTCAGGCGATACGTTGAAGTTAAACCACTTATTAGACAACATTTCACCACATAAATAATTAAGGCAATAAAAGATTTAAGACAATAATGTTTTAAAATCTTACCAGTTTGTTGGTTATATTATAATCCATTACAGCATTCAAAACAAGAACTCGATTAAATGAGAGCATGTCAGCGATACCAGAATGACATAAAGAAATAATTGTACACCATTTTGAATCAAGTTTTAATATTTTATTAGCTAAACAAACGCAAAGCTTCCACCCAAGAAAAAATGTTCTTAGCAAGAGCACAGCGCCGACCTCTGTTACCCGGATGAGCCTGTGTTATCAGCTTTTACCGGTTGTTATCAAGGGATAACATACCTCGGAATGTCGCGAATGACCAATCAGAATCAAGTATTCCACAGAGCCGTGTAATAACACACAATAAACCACTATGTGAAGTGGGCTGTACTTTATCCCCAAAAAACTTTCCTATTGTTTACTGTATACCTCTGAGATTAAATTTCCATATGCAAATATTTTTCTTGGTATCATAAGGATAAAGTAAACACATCGTTGTGTGTATGTGCTCTGCTCATTTAAATGTCTTCCATTCTTTTCTTTCAGGTATGTTCCTCCAGAGCAGGCTAAGACGGTGGCGTCGGTTCATGCGTCTGTCTCTGGTTCATCTGCTAGCAGCGCCAGCAGCACTCCAGAGGTCCGACCTCTCAAAACATTACTGGGGGAATCAGTACCCACTTTACACCTCAACAAAAACACACCTAGCCAGGTAACTGAACTTTATATACAGTGAATTATACAATTACTTTACTTAAACAAGGATGCATTACATCAGTGTCAGGAAAAATGTTTTAATGTTTCAAAAGAATTAGATTTTAAATAAATGCCTTTTATTTGATTTTTTTGCTCTCTCAGTCTCCGGTTGTGTCACGCACTCAGCTAAACCAGCAGCAGCATCAGGACAGGAAGTTCGATCTGCTCCGTGATCTAGGTGGCGACATTTTTGCGCCTCCACACTCGCAGTCCACAGGCAATGCAAACTTTGCCAACTTTGCACATTTCAACAGTCATTCAGGTAAGAACACACTCACACTACACTAACAAACTAAACCATCCATTTGAAAAGCAGTACTTTAAGGTTCAGGACAACTGCTAAGGTGATGTGGTCTGGTTTCCCATCGTGCTGCAGTAGATGTATTGAAAGCCACTGCAGCAAAACCCCTCATGGAATATAAAACCACTAATGCTTACTGGCATCTCTAGAGGATAATGATTGTGCGTTTTATCAGTTATGTCAGAAAACGGGTACAGAGGTCAACACACACACACCATTTGTCTGTTAAAATGTGCAAGGCTGAATTTGGAGTCGGTACATTCTGGGTTTCTGTTCATGTCATCTTTTATGTCTTTTGTGTAGTTTCTTTATTAGTGTGTTTTTAGCAGGTTTGTGTTATTTAGCACACTGTATCATTCTACTTTATATCAGTGTGTGTTATATGTCTTCATACACAACCAGTGTTGAAGTCAGAACAGTTACGGTTTAGATTTTCTAAATTTACACGATTGAATTTTAATGTGAGAATTAACCGAATTTTTAAGATGAACTTTCTTAATATCCTGACTGGAAAGAAATTAAATTGACTATAAACACTGGAACATGTTCATCCCTGTTTCATAGTTTCATGCTCATTCCTCATCCCCTTTTCTGTTTGTTTGTTTGTTTGTTTGTTTGTTTGTTTGTTTGTGGTGGACCCCAGCAGTGCAGAATGCAAATTCTAATGCAGAGTTTGCGAATTTTGATGCGTTCAATAGTTCTGCTGCTCCAAATACAGCAGCATTTCCATCAGCTCCACAAGCCTCATTTCAGCCCGCACAACCAGGTATAACACACACACACACACACAGAACCAGGCACACAAACTTCCATTTACCTCCTGTTCTTCTTTTAGGAAATGGCTTCTTGTCTAAGTTGTGATGTGATAGTTGCTTTGCTTGTGTCTTTTTTTCATTGCTGCTTTTTTACATTCTCGCTTCTTAAACATTACTTTTCATTGGCCTTTTAGTTAAACTTTAATTCTCTCTCTCTAAAATAAAAAAAAAAGAAATCACTTGATGTCTCCAGTGGTGCATGGGTGCAGAAATATTTGGTTAATTTTATTGTGATTTCAGTTCCTCACTATATCAGCAATGTGCAATTTTAAGCCAATTTGATCCAGTGACAGTTAAAAACATTTATAATGTTACAAAAGATTTCTAATTCAGATAAATGCTGTTCTTTTGAACTGTCCATTAATCAAAGAATCGTTAAAATGTATCACAGTTTTCAAACAAGCAGAAAGAGACTTCTTTCAAAAACATTAAAAAATCTTACTGACGACAAACCTATATTTTTTTAAGTTCTATTACTTTTACCTTTTTTTCTGCTTTTCTTAACATTCCTATGCTGTCATTCACTCATTTGCTCTGCATACATCAGTATACAACAGTCTCCCATTTAGTCGCAGTGTGGGCGAGTTTACGTCATCGCTGCCTCCGCTGGCCGTGCACAGTAAGTCAAAGCTTGTGTGCCTGTCTGTGTCTTACACATTCTTAGCCCCCAATTAATTTGCTTTTGGAAGTGGTTTTCCTTAATTGTGACACTTTCATGCAGTGGTGTAAAATCTAATTTTCCTTATATAGCTCCTCATAAATTCTCCTGCGATGTCTCTCTGATTTGAAGGACACTCTTAATCTCGCATAGCCAGACCTTCAGACTGACGACTGAAGGTCTGGAATTCATGGCACCTTTTCATGAGGCCATTTGACCGACATTTCAACCAACCAATCACAGTTCGTTTCGTTAAACATCACGTTTTGGGGCGTGGAAATGTCCCCACAAAACAGACCCATGTGTAAAAAAAAAAACTGATGTATTTGAAAGATTCTATATCACGAACTTTAGATATTTCACATACTTTTGAAACTCCAGCGTTTAGTTGATCCTGATTAGCGCTTGTAAAGTCTTAAAAAAATAAAATAAAAAAGAAGCTGAGCTCAAAACTCAGTCAGCAGCGAGTGTTTGAAATAACTCGATCCGATGTGGATTATAATCACCATACAAGGCAGAAATATTTATAAACGATGCAAAAGACTATGCACGCAGGGCATTAACATTACCATAGTAAACATGGTAAATATGACTGCTTGAAGAAATCAGATGTCAGCTTCTTATTCTCTATCACAATCGTGTATTTATTTAGTAACTTATATTATCTGTCACAAGCCTCATCTCAAGAGTTTAGCTCATGTTGCCTATCATAAAAAAATAAAATGTTTTTGTTCGGGAGCTTTTATAAAAATAGAGATATTATCATTCATTCTAAATGTGACGGCTACTGTGGCTACAAATAAACAGAAACAGACTCGACTGAATAAGCAGGCTATTTTCATAAGCGTTAAAAATAAATAAATAACATAGAAATAAGTGTATTTATGTGTGATTTAATTTTGAGTCCTGATAAATTAAATCAATATGATCAATGTATCACTTATTTTATAGTTAAAACATCGATGCTTTTAAATTTGAATATTTGAATAATAATACTTTTTGTGTCTATATGTGTATATATATATTAACTGTATAAATGTTATTATATAAATAATTAATACAGGTTTCCACGTTTTTAGCTTCGTTATTAAAAGTGATCCTTCATTTATTAAAACAAAATGTGGTAATAGCATAATCTGCTCCACAACAACAAAAACTAGAGGCAACATTGCTCTTTAACATTTCTGTCACATGTTTGCTCATCCTTTCTCTCCTTTTCACAGGAAGCTCATCAGGACTAGCTAATGCCAACTTTGCAAACTTCGATAACTTTCCCAAATCGTGCAGTGCTGATTTCGCCTCATTTAGCTCCACCCAGAGTAACTCTGTGGGAGAGGGGCATAAAGTGGAAGCAAACAGTGTCCCTGCAGACCGATACGCAGCCCTCTCCAACGTGTTCGGCAGCAAACCTGAGCAAGGTACATTTTCTCACACTCCTACAGCCCATCCTATGCATGGTGTGACGATTTTTAGCATTTTTAGTCCTCAGATGCTGTGCGAGGCTACAGAGCACAATAAATATTTTCAAAATGTTTTATCATTTATAAAATAAAAACTGGGGTACATTAGCACAAAAATGGCAACAAATAAGCACTTGTCTCATGTCTCATCTCCACAGGCACAAGTTCAGCCCCTCCATCAGCAGGTGTGGGTCCCCCACCTCCGCAGGCGGCTCATCTGGGCGGCGATCGCTACGCTGCTCTTGCTGAACTGGACAACGTCTTTAGTTCCTCCACACCAAACGTGAGCGGCTACAACACTGCCACCACAGCACAAGGGTGAGACTTTAAAAAGATATGTCCGTTTACCTCTCAATGTCTTTTTCTCAGTTGTGTTACGCTCTCCTTCCGCTTTCACATTCAGGTCTGTGTTTGGATCCTCTCGGGCTGTTCCTCCAGTTCAATCACAACAGAGTTTACCCAGCATGCCTCAGAGTTTTGGAGGTAAGCATTTTTAAGATCTATTGGAATTTCCAAACTACCTTCTTCAAACGCGTCTCTTACATCTCGCTTGTGGTTGTAACAGGGCCTTCGTCAAATCCATTCGTCGCACCTGGGGCCCAACAGGGCGCTCCAACTAACCCGTTCCAGGCCAATGGAAGAGCAGTGGTACCAGGAGTGGTTGTGGCCACAGCGGGTATGAGCGGAGCTCACGTTGACCTTATAATCTCAAGAGTTTAAATGAGTTGATCGATAAAACCTGGCATTGCTTCGCAGAGAATCTGCTCAGAATTCACAGCAGGCTTTGTTCTCGGTTTTAAAAGTGTGTAAGCAGCTCTTGCTTTGTGTCTCATTATTTTTTTAACAGGGCTTTGGGAAGAGTTTTAAGTGGGTCAGATACCCCTAGTATCCATGCTAGAAGCTAACAGCTTGAGATCGCTCGCACACTTGCGAGATACAAAGGCACTTCTGAAGAGCTGCAGACATTTGTGGGTCTCTGCATCCCTGCGGCGGATAAATGTTGTGTGTACGTGTTCCAGAGAAAGAAAAAAGACAGAAAGGGGAGGCATCTTTGGTTAAATGTGAATGAGAAGCAGATTTTTTTGTCCCATGAAATTTATATAGACCAAAAGTAAGATAAAGCTGAAATGGAGTTTGCTGCGACTGATGGTTTTGTCTGGTTGTGTTCTTGACATGCTGATCTGACATGTTAGGGCCCCTGCTGGGTCAGACTTTCCCCGCGGCCCACTTCGTTGTGTCCATCTCCCTCTTTCTCTCATTTTCTCCCTATTCTCTCTTCCTTTCCTGGGGCTTGGCATTGACTTTAGACTATGTAGTTGTCTTATATAAACTACACTGACCACAACTGTGTAGTCATCTTGACCCCATTAAAGAAAGGTATGCTTGTATTGTCTTTCATCTGAGGTGGATGGACCCCAGATAAAGTATTGATAACTCATGACGTTCGCATTAGTGATCTCCAGCTGTGACAGAACATTCACTATGTATGTATTTTAATAGATCCAAAATTTCAAGCCAAGTGGCATTTGCTAGCAAATGATGCTAGAGCTTTTATCACTTGTTTTGTTATATAATGCTACCGTTCAAATGTTTTGGGGTAAAATGGGGTTGTTGTTTTTTTTGGAAGAAGTCTCTTATGCTCACCAAAGGTTTTTGATCAGAAATACAGTAAAAGCAGATATGTTGTAAAATAATATTCCTATTTAAATTTACTGGTTTCTATTTTAATATATTTTAAAATGTATTCCCGTGATGATGGCAAGCTGAATTTTGAGCAGCCATTACTCCAGTAATCGGTGTCACATGATCCTTCGGAAATCATTCTAATATGCTGAATTGGTTCTTAAAACATATTTCATATTATTGTTTATTAATGTTGATAACGTGTGCTGTTTAATAGTTGTGTGAAAACTCTGATACATTTTTTTTTCCAAAAACAAACCGTACTGACCCCAAACTTTTAAACAGGTGATCTATATATGCACACGAGTATATATTAATATATTACTAGACTCACTAATGTTGAATAACATTAGGAGTATTGGAAACTGTTAGTTCTTTGTTCTGTAGTGTCTTTGCTCCTTTTTTGCTGTGGAGTTTTTGTCATCTTCTTTGCAGAATTTTTGCCACAGATTTCTGTACTCAGGATAAAAATAGTCCTTCCTTTAAGTCAACATGACCCTTTTTCCTAAGCTTATTGTGAATGACTTGTCAGTAGAGTGTTGCATTTCTGAAAAAGTACAATTTGACATCCACTGATAAAGAATATAAAGTTAATTCAGGTAGTTTCAGTGTGTTTCAAGTGAAGTTGAACCGCATTGTCACTGTATCTCACAGCATGTGTATGTCAAACTGAGATGTTAACGCCGAGCTCTTTGTGTCCCACAGCCTCTTTTGGCCCACCATCCATGAGCATGCCGACTGGGTTTGGAAATTCTGCTGCATACAACCTTCCCACCAGCTTCAGTGGAAACTTCCAGCAGGCGTTTCCTGGACAGCCGTTCGTCCAGCAGCACGCGTATCCCCAACAACCCAACGGTAGGGGCTGAGAAAGACTTGCTGCAAAGATTTTAATGCCATTTATTAATGGTTTACAATTTGTTCCACTGTCATGTGGCATTTTGTAGAATGTTTCAGTTGTACTTCAGCTAAAAAGATTGCGTAACATGATCTCATTTCTTTTTTGTATTCACATATTTGTCTCTCTCAGGAGGTTTTGCTGCATTTGGTCCAGGTAAAGTCACTCCATTTGGACAGAACATGACTGCGCCTGGAGTAGCCAACAATCCCTTCCTGGTGTGTAAAATGATATATATGTGTGTGTGCGTGTGTGTGTATGTATGTATATATATTAGGGGTCGCACGACTACTGATTTCTGCTAGTCGATTTCTTATTTAAAAAAAATACTCATTACTCAACTACTCGTGGTTCATGCTACTGTAAATGAAAAGACATTAAATAGTTATCAATAAACGCTTATTACTTCATAGCCGTATGCAAAAGTTACATGTGTAAATTGTCAAAACTTTATAATTCTGACATATTGAAATTTTCATGGAACACCAAGTATTTGTATCTGTAAAAATAACAACATTTTTCGTATCTGCATTCGGACACAATGTAGTACAGTTACTTGATAAGACTGTTAAGACTTTTTATCTTCTTTTTTCATAGTTATCACTGAACAAGTATGCCGTGTTAAAATAAAATAATTATTAATTTCTAAATATTTAGCATGCAAGCAGAGAGATGTCATGACAAACGTTTAGTGATCATTTGAACTCGACTGAATTAATTCAACTCGCACATTTTGCAGCACTCTTTAAGCAAGTCTACAATGTTTAGTGAACTTCACTTAAAGTTTTATTCAATGAATTCACTTCACACTCGTGACTCTAGAGGTCTGTGTATAATATTGCGCTGATCCCATGACTCAACTGTTATCTAGCAAACACCGGACTGTGCAAGCCTCATCCGAATATTCAGGCAGAATTATTCCTTGTCCGTTATTTGTTTTTCGAAGCCATTATCCGTGCAATTCTGAATAAAGTAGGCTATTCTGCTTCGAGCACACCCCTAATTATTACATTACATATTGAAATTTTACATGCAACATAGATAAAGTCATAGAAATTAACTGCTATGGTTAATGCATGCTTGAGTAGTCGATTGTTTCCGATAGCGCCGACTAGTGGTTGAAGTAATCGATCACTCGACTACTTCACTAGTCTATGCAAGCCCTAATATATATAATGTATGTGTGTGTATATATATATATATATATAATGTATGTGTGTGTATATATATATATATATATAATGTATGTGTGTGTATATATATATATATATATATATGTATGTGTTTGTGTGTATATATATATATATATATATATATGTATTTATATGTGTGTTGATAGATATAAACAATATACAAAATGATAATATAAATAATTTTTGAAATATGTGTATTATAATTACATATACTATTTATATTAATTTATTATTTATACAGTCTTCATTTTATTCCAATTGTTACTTTGTCTCCTATTCGTATTTTTTCTACTATTAATGTACAATGAATTGTATTTGAATTTATTATATTTTATAGTCTACATTTTACTCCAAATGGTAATTTGCCTTTTTTCCTTACTAAATAATTTTATCTTGAAGTAAATTCTTGTTATTAATTTATAATTAACAATTATAAAATTGTTATTAATGTATTATATTTTTTATAAAGTCTACATAATATTCCAAATGTTATTTTGAAGCTAAATCAGTAGGTTTTTTTCTCCTCTCTTGCAGGCCGGGGCAGCAGCAGCACAGTTTCCTGCAGGAGGATCATCCTCAAACCCCTTCTTATAGCGCTCCGGTGGGCTACCTGCGACTCGTTCGCACCTCTTGCACTGTTTTGTTTCTCAAGTAGCTTTAAAAAAAAAGAAACATCAATTTCCTAAATACATTTTTATTGTATTTTAAGAGCAGAAGACTGAAAAAACAGCAATGGAATAGATACATGATCCTGTCTATGGCACATCCATAGTAAAAGAAACCAAAACATGTTGCAGAATTGTTTGGAGAAAAGGAGCTTTTTTATTATTATTATTATTCTTTTTAACCATGCTCCTTTTGTCATTCCTGTGAACTGGCCTGACCTGGAAATCATCTGCATGACGTGGTGGATTACCAAGTTATTGCAAACCTCCTGTTCATGTTAATGCTGCAATTCTGTACAGAATTCTTTCCTAGAAATTGCAATTTTTTTGGTCTTTGTGCATATCAGTATTTGTATCTTTAACACTCATACATGTGTACACACATGCTGCATTTAAGGCGCTGACGTCCATCATGCTGTGAATAACATTAAGCAAGAATGTGGAATCCATTTTTTACATCATAGTGTCACATTTAGTGCTTTTGGAGTTTGTGAGAATAAGACAAAAAAAATTTGTTAAGAGGAGTTTAAACTACAAGACTCTTTTTGAATGTCAACAACTCTTGAACTCATGAGACTCTGACTCAAGACCACTTATGTTACAAAAATCTTAAGTTAATGTGTGTGTGTGTGTGTATATATATATATATATATATATATATATATATATATATATATATATAAACAATGAATTTTACCTAAATCGAATTGGTGATTTTGGTGATTGAATGTGTTTAAAATTCCTGTACTTCCTGTTCCTTGTGTTCAAAACTTTGTTCCAGTGATGATTTGTGCATCATCTTCTGCCTTAAAAGCTTCTTCTGGATTTTCTCACGGCGTTTCAGTCTCAGGTTTTCGGCACATTGTGGTATACAAACCCCTCAAGAAGAAAATGAGTGCAATAATAGAAAAATATGCTCCGTAGACGGTAAACTGGAAGACAAGTAACAAAAACAGTCTAAATACATGTTCTGGATCCAATACAAATTTAGCATGTGTGTCGTGCTGGTGATGACTGTAGAAGATAATTTTGACCTATATGGAAGGTGTCAGGTAACCTCACCTGTGTGACAATATCCAGCCCAAGCCCACTGCTATCCACCACCACTGAGGTGATGATTGTCTGGAGGAGCAGCGCACAGAAGGTGTTGGCTCCGAACACAAGGGCGTAGCGCTCCATGTTCAACCCAGCTGCTATCTGGAACCTGTGAAACAAGGGCATGGATGTACTCATGCATTCATCCACTCATTGGAGAGATGATATTAACGCAGATGTATTTTTCTTTCTGCTGCTTTATTAAATGTCAGGAAATTGTGATTTCCATGCCTGGAAAAGTTATTGTAATTAATAAAATGATCTATAATATATTTTTCTAGTTGTGCTCCATTCTAAAAGATGCCATTGGCTAAAGTTGTTTTGTGCAAATCTCTTTAAATGACTATTTAAGCCCCTTAATCTGTAAGGATGAGCAACTGGAAAAATCATGGAAATTCATTAGTTCTGGGGACCCTGTGTTGAGTAAATTATTAAATTATTAAATATTAGGAAATTGATTTAATTGTAATTTCCAGGCCTGGGAATGTCTTGAAAAGTAAGACAATTTTAGTATCATAGATAATATAATAGACACTATTACAATTTTTATTTTATTTTTAATTCACTAAGTCTGGCAACACTGATTAAAGTAGTGTTTATAATAAGTGTAGTGCGGTTTTGTTTCCAGAAGCGCCACCTGCTGTCAGAGAGTGAACTTGCATTTACATTCAGCCAATCTGCTTTTTTTGTTTTGTGCAGATGTTTTATGTAGTATAATTTCACAAAGCTGAAGACAGACCAATATGTTTTAGCTACAAGTTTTGAAACGATTTAATCTAGTTTATTTAATCAAAAACTGCTCATGTAAGATCTTTGTTTGGCGCTGATTTCAAACGGCTACAGATAAAGGCAAGTTTGGTCTGTAATAGAGCAAATAAATCTAGTTCATGTACTAATATTTTTATTCCATCTTGTCTCTTGCTTAAAGTAAAAATATATATATATATTAATAAAAAATATGAACAGAATTGATTGAGTCAATCAAAAATATTTGGAGGGTACATGCTAATGTTTTAAAATATTGTTTTCTTTTATACAACCTGAATTCCGGAAAAGTTGGGACGTTTTTTAAATTTTAATAAAATGAAAACTAAAAGACTTTCAAATCACATGAGCCAATATTTTATTCACAATAGAACATAGATAACATAGCAAATGTTTAAACTGAGAAAGTTTACAATTTTATGCACAAAATGAGCTCATTTCAATTTTGATTTCTGCTACAGGTCTCAAAATAGTTGGGACGGGGCATGTTTACCATGGTGTAGCATCTCCTTTTCTTTTCAAAACAGTTTGAAGACGTCTGGGCATTGAGGCTATGAGTTGCTGGAGTTTTACTGTTGGAATTTGGTCCCATTCTTGCCTTATATAGATTTCCAGCTGCTGAAGAGTTCGTGGTCATCTTTGACGTATTTTTCGTTTAATGATGCGCCAAATGTTCTCTATAGGTGAAAGATCTGGACTGCAGGCAGGCCAGGTTAGCACCCGGACTCTTCTACGACGAAGCCATGCTGTTGTTATAGCTGCAGTATGTGGTTTTGCATTGTCCTGCTGAAATAAACAAGGCCTTCCCTGAAATAGACGTTGTTTGGAGGGAAGCATATGTTGCTCTAAAACCTTTATATACCTTTCAGCATTCACAGAGCCTTCCAAAACATGCAAGCTGCCCATACCGTATGCACTTATGCACCCCCATACCATCAGAGATGCTGGCTTTTGAACTGAACGCTGATAACATGCTGGAAGGTCTCCCTCCTCTTTAGCCCGGAGGACACGGCGTCCGTGATTTCCAACAAGAATGTCAAATTTGGACTCGTCTGACCATAAAACACTATTCCACTTTGAAATAGTCCATTTTAAATGAGCCTTGGCCCACAGGACACGACGGCGCTTCTGGACCATGTTCACATATGGCTTCCTTTTTGCATGATAGAGCTTTAGTTGGCATCTGCTGATGGCACGGCAGATTGTGTTTACCGACAGTGGTTTCTGAAAGTATTCCTGGGCCCATTTAGTAATGTCATTGACACAATCATTGTTTTTAAAGTTTTCCACAATTTTTTTACGCAGTCTTTCACAGATTGGAGAGCCTCTGCCCATCTTTACTTCTGAGAGACTCTGCTTCTCTAAGACAAAGCTTTTATAGCTAATCATGTTAAAGACCTGATATAAATTAACTTAATTAATCACTAGATGTTCTCCCAGCTGAATCTTTTCAAAACTGCTTGCTTTTTTAGCCATTTGTTAACCCCGTGCCAACTTTTTTGAGACCTGTAGCAGGCATTAAATTTTAAATGAGCTAATTAAGTGCATAAAAGTGTAAAATTTCTCAGTTTAAACATTTGCTACGTTATCTATGTTCTATTGTGAATAAAATATTGGCTCATGTGATTTGAAATTCCTTTAGTTTTCATTTTATTAAAATTTAAAAAACGTTCCAACTTTTCCGGAATTCGGGTTGTATATATATATATATAAGTAGGAATTAATGTACATACTGTATAGATTGGGAATATATATTTTAGTTTTAAAAGAGAAAATGTTGCCTTTGCAACTAGATGAAATAATTTGATTTCAGTCAATGCTATTTTATTTTAAGCTATTTCAAGCAAAAATGTTTTTCTTAACCTAGGCACATTTGTGCACATTTATTTATAGCATCTACTCTTTATTAACTTTGCCATAACGATTTTCACTTAAAACAACAGGTCTCGGAATTTGGAATTAGCATTACAGGTCCAAAATCTTTACCACCAATTAAGATAAAACTAGCAAGGAGTCAGATAAGATAATGTACACTTTCATGAAAGTTTATCATGTAATTATGCAATTAATTTGACGCAGGGATAGGTTATATTCAGCAAAAATTCAGTCCATGATAACATCTAACTTAATTTCTAATAAATATAATCTGAGCAGGTGTTTAAATGAAGTCACGTATTTTGAACAGGACTTGCATGGCGATGGTGATGAGTAACATGTACAGGCTCTTAAAGATGATAGCCACAGTAGCAGACCCAGATGTTGGCGCTGAAGACCATTGCGAAGAGTGCGCCACCTTCCAGTGCCAAGAGCATGCCCAGAGCCACCTAACCCCAGCGAGACCAGTCTGCAGATGAAAAACTGATGCCATACGCCGCCGCTGCCCCTGTGGTGCAGTCATGTCCAGTGAGAAACATTCAAATACAGTCTAAAGGCCTGTAGTTTAAATTTAAAACTGGAGTGGTATTACATTTCATTTCTTTGTGAATGTTCAGTAATAAGTATGCTAGATTTTACTTGATAATAAGTTGTAATTGATATTAGAACAGTAAAATCTACTTAAAAATTTTTTCAAGTAAATCTTGGTTCTTTTCAGTGTACGTAGTGTGAATGAAATTTGAACGTACTTCATCTGCCATGTTGATATGGTCATGTGACCTTCAGTGTGTCTCTTTACTGCCAATCACAAATCCCATGGCCTCATGGGATAGTAAAATGTCCATTAAATGCACACTTCAGAACCTCATCAGAATGCGGGTACTTTTCACCTACTGTGTATTCAGACGTACTAGTCCTGCTCTTTTGGCCTACTGTTTTTCACGTTCTGTATAGTAGTGTTGATTTCGGATGCCATGATGGATCTTAAAGTTAGGTTAGATGCCATTTAACACAGATGAAAACAAGGATGT
Organism: Carassius carassius; assembly: GCF_963082965.1. Classification (NCBI taxonomy): domain Eukaryota; kingdom Metazoa; phylum Chordata; class Actinopteri; order Cypriniformes; family Cyprinidae; genus Carassius; species Carassius carassius. The sequence goes on from NC_081795.1 coordinate 5,957,025, forward strand.
GATAGACAGACTTAATTACTCTTTACAGTGGTACGCACTGTATTAATGTCCTAGATCACATTCTTTTCACAACACACAATTTTCTTAACTGATTGATGGAGTTTTTGTCTACTGAAATCTTATTATTTTTCTTGAAACTTTAAGCTGAACAGTCTGTTAAATATAAGTGCAATCTATTTAACACACTGCACTTCTATCCCTCAAAGCCTGGTTTTCATTACTGTCTAAAATAAAATATGGTTCTACACTGACTAAGATCTATATTGGGCATATTATCTAGACTTAACTGAGTTCATAATAAATAAGTGTCCTGTCTACTCACCTAACAGGTTTGAGAGGGCCTCCACTCCTCCATTGTAGACCGTGAAGCTTCTAGACGGCTCCACGTACTCCCACAGCAACTGGACGTAGTTTATTATCTGGTAGTAGCCAGCGGTAGCTAGCACTCTCAACACCTGGGATATCATATGGACAGCAGAATTGCACCCCATTTAGATTTTCTAGGAATCAGCTTCCATTTCATTGCGACTTTAAACATGGAAGAAAATGCTAATTTTAGTTATTGATCCACTTTTTTTCAAGGTCCAGAAAAGTATAAAAAGCATCGTCAGAATAGTCCATCTAGTTGTTCAACTGTAACATTATGAAGGGACAAGAATACTTTTTGCATGTGAAGAAAACAAAAATAATTACTTTATTCAACAATTTGTCTTCTCTTATTTATTTTTGTTTTCTTTGCATACAAAAAGTATTATCACTGCTTCATAACGTTACGGTTGAACCACTGATAGCCGAAGGAGTTTTCTGAAGATGCTTTTCATACTTTTCTGGACCTTGGCAGTGTATTTTACTTTGCAGTCTATGATACAGTCACAAGCCTCCCGGTTTTCATTCAAAATACCTTTAATTGTGTTCCGAAGACAAATTAAGCTTTTACAGATTTGGTACGACATGGAGGTAAGTGATTAATGACAAAATGTTCATTTTAGGGTGGAATAACCCTTTAAGTTCTTAGACTGTAAAAGCAGAATACTGAGTTAAGGAATTTTCCTGTTTTATCCACTGACAACCTCATTTAGCTGCTTATTAGCAACCAATTTTCATGGCATAAATGCTTTAAAAATATCACAAGTAGGGCAAAATATCTTAATCAGAGACCTTATTTCAGACATTTAACCAAAAAGTCAACAAACTTTGGGACGATGGAGACAGAAGTGCAAATAGCACTTATTTTAGATGGTTTAGGACTCATTACTGCAGCACTCATTGTTTAACCATGTGGTTTTACTAATATGACAGGTTAAACTCATTAGTCCTACCTGACCTGGAATTTTTTGCACTTTTGTTATCACAATTACCAGAACCTTCTGGTATTTCAACTCTACGCCATCTTTTTGGCCATTGTTATAAAGTTCTTTCTCTGTCCCCGCATCCCTTTCACCATCAGTCTCTCCACTACCACTCCTCCTTTGGTGGAAGAACATACTTGTCTTGGGCATTGGGAGAAGAATGGAGGTGATCAGTGCAATGGCAGTGAGAACCAATGTAAACACTAGTTATAGGACATCAGTTCAAAACAGACTAGGATCTGGCCCAACACTGAACCAGCGGTGTTGCCCAGAAGCTGGGCTAACCGGCAGTATGAGGTGGCTTTCAGGTAGTGCTTCAACTCCACCACACTGTAGAGATACGTGAAGTAAGCAACATCGCACAACGTCACCAATCCGCTCGTAAACTATATGGCCTGCATCTCTGGTACACCATTACACCACAGCAACATCGCCATGGTGGAGAACAGGACTAAACACTGGAAGACGTAGCCACTTTGTGAAAAAAGGAAGAACGGAACCAGCACTGCCAGGTACGAGTAAGTCCACACCGGGAATATCTGATTGGTTACCTTTGGTAAAAAAACAGAGATTTATTTCACAGATCAAAATTTGCAACAGAGCTGGGTAGATTACTTACAAACTGATGTCCATGACTAAATATAAATTACATTATGAAAACCAGAGGTGTCATGGCCATTCAAAGTGATATATTTTATGGCATGACACCCATATCTGGGACTTAAGTAAAAAAAAAGAATTTTATGTGTAGTTAATAGATTACAGTATTAGTCTACTTTGCCCATCACAAATTATAGATCAAATAATTTATAAAGGTGCAAAACGTTTTTTTCTATGTGCACACGCCCCCTAAAAAAATCAAGAGTGCATGATGCCCCTGATTAAAACTGTTAGTAACTTAGGTTACTTATTTCAGGTAATGTATTCTGACTACTTTTTGGATTACTTTTTACCAAAAAAAAAAAATTTTTTACTTACCATACCCTTCCTTACCATACCCTATTTATATAAAAAAGCAAAGAGAAAGAAAATATATTCAATTTTTAAAATCAACGTTATAAGATGCATTAGGGTTTCCCAAACTGGGCTTAATGAAAGAACTGCAGTAGGTTTTTGAGCTGATAGAAAGCTAATAATTAACTACCGATAAATCACAAAAATGTGATATAGTGTGAATATATTCAAATCCAAATGGTATGACACACAGTAGGATTTTTAGAAAGGAAAATAGAGAAAAAAAAAAGAATTAGGGAGAATTGCTAAATAATGAGTGATTTACTGCATTTACATTGTGTGAATAATATGTAATAATAATCGAACTCTTAAAAAAGTAATTGTAATCTGATTATGAACATTATATGATGTAATATACTCAAGTAATATTACGAGTACTTAAGCATACAGCAACAGGCTCATCCTGATGGGGTGCACATAATAGCTGGTGATTTTAACCAGGCATGCCTAAAGACTGTTCTTCCAAATTTCACATGTGAAGCGTGCCATCAGACAGAAGAGCATAGCCTATTAGATCATGTATATTGCAATATTAAGCAAGCATAGAGGGCATTGCCACAACCACATGTAGGTCAGTTAGACCATCTGTCACTGCACCATGCCAGCGTACACCCCTCGTGGAAGACGAACAAAGCCCATCAGAAGACTGATCAGCACTTGGCCAGAGAATGCTCTCTCACAGGTTCAAGACTGTTTCATTAGCACAGAGTGGAGTGTTTTTGAAAATCAAGACCTGGGAGAACATACACATGCTGTTCTGGGATACATCTCATATTGTACTGAGAACGTCACTGTTAAAAAACATCTTCAGATCTTCCCAAACCAAAAACCATGGATGACGAGAGAATTCTGAACTCTCATACATGACCGTAACATCGCATATAGAGCTGGGCCCAAGCGAATTTGAAGAGGGGCATTAAAGCTGCAAATAAGTCATACAAACAAAGGATTGAGGGTAATTTCACTGATGGGGATCCAAGTAGGGCATGGCAGGGGATACAGTACATGACCAACTATAAGGGCTGTAATATCACACCAGTTTACACTGATGCATTGCTGGCAGAGGAACTGAACATACTCTTTGTCCCCTAAAAAAAACAGACTGACTTCATCCCCACCCACCTGCAGTAGCACCTCACTAACTCTGCAGCAACATCAAGTGAGGAGTGGATTAAGAAAAGCGAACCCCAGAAAGGCTTCAGGACCTGATGGAGTACCAGGGAAAGTACTCTCGGTATGTGCAGACCAGCTTTCAGGGATTCTTACTAAGATTTTTTACATTTCCTTAACCCATGTCATCATCCCTACCTGCCTAAAACCGTCTGTTATCATCCCTGTCCCTAAAACAACCACAGACTGTAGCTTGAATAACTTTAGGCTCATTGATTGACATCAGTGTTGATGAAGTGCTTTGAGAGACTGGTCTTGTGCCACATCAAGGCCTGCCTCCCTCCGTCATTGATCCTATCAGTTTGCCTACAGAGCAAACCCACTGCACTGAGGGTGCCATTGTCATCGCCCTCAACAATGCACTTAGTCATCTAGAGCATGCAGGAAATTATGTAAGGCTATTTTTCATAGATTATAACTCAGCCTTTAACTCTATCATTCCTGATATCATGAGAAATAAATTACTGAACCTGCAGCTCCCTCCTTCTACTTGTGCTTGGATAAAGGACTTCTTAATCAATAGACTACAAACTATGAAATTTGGTTCTCATGTATCCTCCTCTCTTACACTCAGCACAGCATCGCCCCAGGGCTCTGTGCTGAGTCCGCTCCTGTATGCTCTCTATACTTATGAATGTGTCTTCTAAACCCATCCCAAAAATAAAATGATAAAGTTTGCAGATAACTCTGCACAAAAGATAACCGGTTGTCCTCTGCCCTCCCTAGAGGAGATCTACAGCTCCCAGTGGGTCCATCATGTCAGACTCCTCCCACCCAGCCCACCACCTACAGTATTTGATTTGTTGCCCTTAGGTAGGCTCTTCAGATCGATTAAAACTTGAAACCTCCAGAGTCAGGGACAGTTTCTTTCCATGATATTTAATTAATTATTTATGGCTATGATGCTACTTTTTGATATTTTTATACCTTTTACTTTCTGTAACTTATGTCATGTCCTATTGTGTTTTTAATGTGTGTGTGTGTTTTTTTAATTGCACTAAAGGGAGTTGCATTATAATCTTAGGACAATAAAGGACAATAAAGTTGTTGAACTGTACTTGATTTTTGGAATCAGATTACACGTAATCAATTACTAACTAGCTCTGATCAGTAACTATATCACAACAACTGATTAATGCGAAAAACTGCATATAGATAATTTCTTACCATATGTACTAAAGAAAAATAAATAAAAATATTAGCATCTGAATAATAAAATATAATAAATAACAAAATTATATTATTTTTAGATTAAATATAGCATGTCACACTACTGTAACTTTTAATATATTCGTTCTAATTTACTAAAGAATGAGAAAAAATAAATATGTATTATCTTTGTATTAAAATTGGAACAACATTAGCATGAGTAGATGTTACTAGATGTTAGCGTGTTAAAGGAACGCAATGAGAAATGGTTCTAAAGGCCTTACTGTGCTGAAGAACCCATAGACGCATAACAGACAAGTTGGATACTTCCAGTCCCTCATCCAATGCTTGAGAGACTCCATCTCCATTTCCTCCAGTTAGATGATAGCCTACAGTAAATTTATTAAATGTATGTTATTTTCAAAAGAGCACTATCTTTGCATGCACTATATATCTTAGCAGGTGTGTGAGATATGTTTTCATGGAAGTACTGTTCCTGTCTTGAGATAATAACCATTCACTCTGAGTGCAAGAGTCAGTTTCACTGTGTGTGTGTGTGTGTGTGTGTGTGTGTGTGTGTTTGAGTGTTTGAGTGTTTGAGTGGATATGCTGTAAATGAGCAATCAGTGTGTAAAGTTCTGCTTAGATTATTTTGATTACTCCTTCATTACTCCAATACTATTATTAACCAGACAATCAAGCCTTGATTATTTATTTAATACTATGCAGTATTTATTTATTTAATCAATAAGTGTTTAAGATTTACTGCTTTGACAAATTTTAATTTTACTCGTGTCTTTACACTTTGTAAGTAAAAGTTTTTTCTTCAGATTTTCTTCTTTGTAATGGGGGACCACACTTATTTTATTTAATTATTTTATCATATTATTTTGTTTATGACCCCCTCCCGGATAAGCGGTGGAAATGGATGGATGGATAGTTATTTTTTTATTTGTTTTATTTTTATTTTATTTGTATTTTATTTGCACTAATTCTTTAGGGTTTTCATTTTGAATTCCTACACGCTGCTGATTCTGTCGAACTTTTATTTTGAATTCCTACGTGTTTCTCATGCTTCCTGTTTCAAATTGGTTTCTCGTGACAATCCCCGGTTTGTGGAGAAAACACAAGCAGGTTAGAAAAATACACACGTTAGACTTGAATTGCTTTAATACTGTGCAAAATTTCTATCAAAACAAACGCGTCGAACATTATTTTCATAAATACATCTTTTAAAAAGTGTAAAAATGGTATGACAATGTTAACACAAAACACAAATAAGTATTGCTAATAAATAGCATTTATGGACATTTACCCTGATAATACTAAGGTATTAGTTACGTGCATTAGAATCGCGTGTTCACTGAAAAAATATAAACATTTATTGTCATGGTGTACATTAAAATAAGATGGTATTAATATGTTTGTTTGTACATATGATACTTTCATGGTTAAGTACTTTTAATCTGTTTAGTAATCAACTAATTTAAATGTATTTTTCCAGGTGTGCAATTATGGACAGCAACAGATTCCAGATCGTGGTGCAGGGAGAAGCATCTGAAACCGACTCAGATGATGAAGTGTACATCACCTCTGCTCCTCCTGTCCATGCATCCTCATCATCATCATCAGGGATGAAGGTCCCAGGAGAGGCGTCCGAAACCGACAGCGAGGATGAGGAAGAGAGAGCTCGCAGACTAGCCTCTGAAAGCCATCAACAGATGCTCCGCAGAGATCTGCCGCCTCTCATCGTGATCAGAAACACACCTGCGTCTCCCTCTGGACAGCAGGACAAATCATCACCTGTGTCCAGACCTGACTCGTGTAGGTTTAACACGTTACTCCAGCAGAAACTGCAGGAGAGCAATGCACGGTTGTGCGCAGATGTCAATCAAAGCCTGAAACAGGTGTATCAGAACGCTGCACGGGACATAAGACAGGCCACCACTCACCTCAACAACTCTCAGACAGGCATCATCAACGCATCCCACAGCATCAGACTCATACTAGAGGACCTGAAGTCAGTGTCTGAGAAGATCGACATCATTACTAGCTGTCATCTGCTGCCGGACATCACCATGCCAAACCCGCTCTCTGAACAATGCTAATAAAATGAGCACGATGAAATGGCTGCATGTATATAAAATGACAAATGTTGTGAAATATTATTGCTTAAAATGGGCCTGCTCTTGGCCTGTTGAAGGTCCAATGTTACCCACAGCTTAGATACATTGTTTTTATTTTCTTGTGTGCTACATATCAATAGTATTTGATCAATATGGTCATCATTAACAGTTATTATCAATTAATAACATGAACATTTTTTTGGAGTGATTTGTTGAATGCACTAACAAACGGACAACAAATTCTGCAAGAAAAAAAGGTAAACTTTTCCAATTTGTTAAACAAATTTCTTAAATTAAATTCAATTTATCGAAGAAAGTGTACATTTTAGGGGATGAAACTAGTCACCATTTCTTTTCATTTTCTTTCATTTTTCCCCCATCAATTAAACTTATCCTGTGATTAATAAATGTAATAAAACATTTTTTGAATAATATTCTTATTATTGAAATTATAAAATAAATAATACAGGTCCTAAAACTGAATTTAGCTATATATATATATACAGCTGCTGCTACTACTCGTCAATTAGCCAAATATTAATTTTGGTTGTTTCAAACTGCTGCATACATGTATTTTGTCAAAAAACATAAAAACAAAAGCATAATTCATAAACTGCGTTTGATTGGAAACTTTATTGAAACATACAGGTCTGTGATGAGCATTTTGGAAATTGTATAAATTTATATGGAGTAAAGAACATGAAAGCTTCAAAGCACCACCTCGACTGGAATAAACAGTAGGAAATGCAACATAGGCCTATTATTCGAAGAAAATATGTCATTGAATCTACTGCAGATACTTTGAAACACTTGCAACTAAGTTTAAAAGGCACTTTGAAGACAGATTTACCTACTCCATTGATACATATGTAACAATCTCTGGTGTTCATTCGACTAAATGAAATCATAGTCTGTGCTTCTTAACCTGAATAAGGCACTGTCCATGAGACTGGACAAGCTTATCTTTCCACCATACATTTAATTTCAGACCATCTATTTTTAAAGGACACTGATGCTGCAAATATGAAGCAATGGTTCTTAAAGCGATATAAATAAACCTTCGAGAAATGGTTTGATGGACGGTAATGATCACATCAACAGTATCAAAAGAAGTTAGTTTGCAGACGCTCCCTACAGGCAATCACGCATACATTATATCACTCACACTTACGAACTCTCATGCTCCTGTTCATGGGTTTCTTTCACAGAGGTGCACCAATTAAAAAAAAAACGTGCAACAGATGTGCAAATTTTGTCCTATGCAGACCTTCAGCTACATGTTAAAGCTCACACACGCACTCACACAGAAATTAAGTCACAAGATGCGATTAGTAGGGCTATTGCCAGTGGCAGCAACATATATATTAAAACAGATTGTTGCTATCTAATGTATAACACTGAGCATCAAAGGAAATAGTAAAGGACTGATAGTACAGTAATAATGCTACAAAAGCTTTAGTTTCCAGGTAAACAACTAAACCAAACCAAGTTGATCTGAAAAGCATAAAATCTAAACAATACATTCAATATGAAATAAACAAGGTGAATGAAAGAAAAAAAAGGCACAGGGATTAAAAAGGAAAGAAAATAACTTTTCCTCTCCATACAGGAGTCTCACATTCTGTTATTGTCATTTATGATGATAATACAAAAAGAAAACGGTATTCTGTTTCAAAATACAGTTCTTAGATGTGCAAAAAAAGAAGAAAAAAAAGACAACTTCCTGTTTCAAAATGTGAACTCGGTCCTCCAGTATTTCAGTTTACAGTATAAGTGAGATTTCAGTGGGAAAATATTGCACGTTAATGTGTTTTTTATTTTTTTTCAAGTCATGATGTCATAAATGATGTCGTCTGACTGATCAGGTCAAAATCCACAGGTTTTAATGTTGGGATTTGTCTGAGCATTAAAGGATTCTATTTTAATCCAGTAAAAGTCATGACTGCCCACCCACAATTATTGATCACCCACATGCCATTAGATCCCATTTTGATGTTTAAGATTATACCCAGAATGCTTTGTAATCAGTGTCCTTCATTTAGTTACCATTCTGAACAAGAAAATGTATACACAATTCCAGACACAATTGTAAGAATTCCAATCTATATGAAAAAGTAACTACTAATGACATGCACCATGATGGGAAAAAACAACATGTGTAATGATGTCCATATATTGTGGGTGAGCTTTGATTAGTCAGGTCACCTAAAAGATGAATGATCTGTCAGAAACTAAGGGGTGGTGGTGGGGATAAACGATAGGTCAACTGGTCAGGTCATAGAATTGGTGAAGTCTGGATGGTCAGGTCATATAATGAGTGATAGCTCTCAAAGCATAGAGCAGCTCGGCCTGCATCCGAGCCTCCATTAGAAGCAAATTCACATGAACCTGGATAAAGGAAAGAAAGAGAACATCAGAATATTTAGAGGAAATATCAATGCTGTATTCTTCTGACTTGTTGTTCGGGTTTTCAATGGCTCGTTACCAATTAAAAAATACAATTAATAATTAATCTCAAAAACTAAAATTAGATAAAAATATATTTGCCATGATAATATGACTCACCTTCTCAGAGTGTCTGAACTGGTGCCAGTAGCTCTCGTACATACGGCGTGTGGTTCTCTCCGGATAACACGTCACTGTTTTAATGTAAACCTTCAGACTGCACTCCAACAACTGATTCACCTCACCGTAGTCATAGTCGTCGTATCTGCAGACACAGTATGAATTTTTAACATTATTTTTAGTTTTTGATATTATAGACAACATATTCTATTCCAAACACTTTTTTGTTTTTATTTGATTGCTGACGTGAGACTGCTATTTCATTTTCATTAGCAGAGTTTCACGAGAGTCGTCTGTGTTCACCGGACGTACCGTATTCCGTACATACAGTGAACGTAGTTGAAGAGTGCCCTGCGTAGCATGCTGGTGTCCACCCCCTCGTGACTGGCCATGTTGTAATAGGTAAGATCACATGCCGTTCTGAATTTATCATCCAAAAGGTGACCAATGTCAGAGTACAACCTGTTCACCAGAGAGAAACCATGATCCTCCCATGAGTAGTCCTACAGAGTGAACAGGGCAGAATGGTCAATCTTACACTCTCAGTGGGGTATAAAACAATAATGCTGTGGAAATCTGAGGGTGTTTTTCATACTTGTGCTTTAAAAGTGGGTGGGTTGTCTTCTCCATGTCGTGCAAAGTCTTGGTATCCAAATGACGGGTCGTCTACAAACCGAGAGACGGGGGAAGGAGGCACCACTTCCTCATCAAACCCTGCATATGAAAATCACAATATTTTAATACAAGAACTTCAGACTAAAGACAGCTAGATCCTTTCTTGTTTTCAAGGAACGGTTCAAATACGGCATGTCGACTGGTCATGCTTAGTTTAACGTCACTAATTACAAAAGGCAAATACAGGTTTAGAAAGGCATGTGGCTCAGTACACAATGGTAGAATTTTCATTTTGGTAATTTATTCCTTTAACAAGACCACAACCAAAAGCGAAGGAAGTCTGTGTTGTAATACCTGCAGACACCACTAGAAGACTCTCTTTCTTTTCTTTCTCGAAACGAGTGAACATCTCCTCCTCTGACGCATCATCGTCTTCTCTCTCCTCCAACAATCGCTTCATTCTCTCCATCAGAGCTTCCAGCTCACTCTGAAATACACAAAAATAGAATGAAAAAAATAATATGCTTACTTGTATATAAATAAATTGTCAAACAAATCTTGAATCAGGCATGCATAATTATTGCACATAAAATAAGTATAAAATAATGATACAATACATTATTATTACTATATATATATGTATATATTCCACATTATATTTTGCATTAATTAAACAAAGCATTTTTTTTTTTTTTGCATTGTACAAATATTTTCATGGAAGTTAAGCATGCATTATGTTTTTTACCATAAAACTATAAAATACTGTTTTACAGTAACACGAATCTGTATGCAGAATATAAGTCTTTTTTTTTAAAGTTTTTTTGGCAGTGAACTGTGATCTGAAAATGTTTCCTGATATAAAAATAAACATTGTAACATTTTCCTACCCCAGTGTCAGGGTTACACATGGGGTTCCCGTTGGCTTGGTTGCTGTTTGTTAGGTGGCAGGTGCATAAACCCGCCATGGCTGGAGGGCAAAGGTCATCTGTGACCCCGTTGACCTCTGTGACCTCAGGGTCGGGGTTGACACCGCTACCAAACACAAAACTAGCCAAGGCATGGAAATGGGCCAACAGTACGACAGCATGAACCAGCTCTGCCAGAGACCAGCTGTGTTCTCCTGTCTTCACCAGAGCCTGAGAAACAGAGAGTATGAGATTATTAACTGAGAAATCTGTCATTTTGACCCATACAATGTATTTTTGGCTATTGCTACAAATACCCCAGTGACTTAAGACTGGTTTTGTGGTCCAGGGTCACATATAAAAATACAGAAATGTTTTTCAGATGACTTGAATAGCTATATGTGGAAAGAGTTAATCATTCTAGAATGAGTGAGGTGATCTTGCAGAGGAGTGTAAAATTAGGATGAGCAGTGCCATTAAAATCTGTGCATCATTCGTAACATTTTCATTTATTTAATTAAATCAGTCTGCAGAGTTTTAACAGTTGCACTAAGTCATAAACAATTTTATTTTCATATACCATGAAGACTAGTGTATATTGAACAATAAACAAGAAAGCTAGTGTTTTACCTGTATGTGTTGCTTGGTAATGAGCCAAGGTCTGTGCGCGAGGATCTTGTTAATCTCGTTGAGGTTGCGAAGTCGTTGTGGGCAGAACTCCAGACCTCTCAGCCAATCAGTACAGACACCGATCTGCTCAAACTCTTGCACATGCTGACAGACCAGCGCAGAACACTGATGCCGTGCTGCAGCCTGGAAAAGATTGAAATAAAAAATGGCTTCCAGTTCCAGTTAAATAAAGTCTCTTTTGAAAGTGTTTTTGTGAGTTTGTACCATTATAGCGATATAATGCCTGTAGTGGAGTGGTAGTGGGCCGTCCATCCTCAAGAGATAATAGTGGCAGCGGAGGAACGCTTGCAGATAATGCGGATGGAGCCCCATCAGCTGTGTCAGGTTGTCCATACGACCGCTGAACTCTTCGTCTAAGAACATCACCGTGGAGTCACTCAGAGGCATGGCTCCTATGATCTGGGATGAGGATCAGACGTCAGACATAAAAGTACTCTGGTCAGATGATAATACAAATTCAATATGCGGTCTGTTAGATTTTGTCATGTCATAAGGCACTGACATGTAATGCAAAGAATCAGAGCCTAGAACTCTTGAACTCTAGTTCAGGTTCATCTTAATTCAGCAAAGTGAAGTCAGATGCTATAATTCAATTTACAATCTAAATACACTTTCTTAGATCTCCCTGCACGCTTAACTCGAATTCAGTGAAAATAATCACTGAACCAATTGAACTCAAAACAAAAATGAACTGAACACCAGCTGACCCAAGAAAAAACGATTATTGACTCACATTGAATGAATGTGTGATAAAAAAAATTATAATTTTCCACTGCAAAAAAAGTGGTAATACTGTGGAACTTTGACATATATTATGGTATTGAAAGAATATTATAGTAATACACCATGGCATTTACATGGCACTGCTAGATACACTGAAGACTGGAGTAATGATGCATGACAAGAATAAATTACATTTTAAAATATATTCAAACAGAAAGCATTAGAAGTACATTTCAGAGAATATCATAGTAATACCATGGTCAATATAGAAGTTAAGTATTACCTCATTTTCTGGAATAAACGAGCTTGGTCCTGTTGATATGTGTCTTGACATCTTTATTCCTTTTTCCTGAGGAAAACATTATTATGATTAATATGAAGAAAACATCCTGGCAAAACTATCAAATAAAAAATGTGTTTACTGAAGTGGGTGTGTTTTATTTAAAATGTTAAAATACTTTCTCCCATCTCAGGATTATACACAGAGTCAAATACAAGTAAGTCATCTGTAGCTTTAATTCCGCACAGCAACAGTGGCTCAACCAATGGTTTGAGTTTGGAGGCGGAGCTACTTGATTATTCAACTAATGACAGGCAGGTGAATCCTGTTTAAAAGCAGTCATTCTTTCAGAGACAGTAATGCCAGGGAAACATGAGACTGGGATGTGTGAGGTCTGTAATATTAACAAAACAGTAGAACATGTAATTATTAATTGTCATAGGTATAAGGAGGAAAGGATGAGGCTGAAAGACTGGTTTAGGAAAGAAAAAATTTGATTTGAAATGAAGGAAATATTACAAATGAATTCAGGGCATGTTGGGTATAGAGCGATATTTGTGTTTTTGAATAAAACAGGGCTGAGTAGAAGGATATGAGTTTAGTTGTCTTAGGAAGTTGTATTTAATAATAATAATAATAATGTATGAATATTAATAATGTTATTAGATATTTATGAAGTTATTTATTGGCTTATTTATGTATGTATTTATTTAATTATTTATTTAAGGGTAGTAGTGACAGTGAGAAAAGGCTATTGTGATCCACACTCCATATCAGAAGGTGGCGGTAATGCACACTTAAAAGTTGTTTGCCAACCGCCATTAAAAGGAAGAAGAAGAAGACAGTAATGCCTCAGAATTTGTTTAACTGAATGAAATTCAGGAGGTATTCCAACAAAAGTATCATAGTGTGTTTAATGTATATATTTTAAAGAGCACCACATTGATTTTCAGGAAAATTTTGTGTCTCCCTGTTGAGGTTTATTATGAAAGACTCTCCTAATCTTTGTTGTTCCTGTTACAGCTAAAGGTAAGAGTTCCACGAAAACTGTGTGTGTGTGTTTGCTCCACTGGCTACAATGCCAAGGGTGTAAAAGTCATTTCAGTGGCCCGACACCTGGACACACCAAATCTCTTTCCCTCTCATTCTAACCCGCCTTTTCAATTTATCTCTCCTTCCTTCCTTCTCTTCAGGATTTGGGTTTGTTCAGTATATACCACCACCCACCACATATACACAAACGGTGCTGTATTTGCGGTCAGAAGTGTTTTGCCTCCACTCTGCAGCCTTGTTGGAAACCGCAGCTGTTTATAAAACACTAACCTAGAACTAATGAGAGTCTCCACAACCAGACATATATTTTAGCTTTAAATCTGATGCACAAGGTCCCAAATGTATGTGTTTTTTTTTTTTTTACATTTGCACAGTCAAGATGGTTTTCCAAGGATGCAAAAATTAGTATTGTATTAGTAAAAGTATTGCGCAACACAAAGACAAGGAGAGTTTTGTTTTAGGCTTGTTGGTCTCTTACATTTGCTGCTCTACTGAAAGAGAACAAGACTCTACCTATTAAATAAAGTAAATAGCCTGCACAAACAAAGAGCACAAGCAGCAAACGGGGGTCAGAGGAGAAAAGAAATACAGAAAAGGCTTTTGAAAGAGACGCCTCCAGCGTTAACTCAACTGAAACACATTCACAGTGTGTGCAGCTGTGTTGGTACTGCTAACTAAAACTAATTAATGAAAGCTAGTAAATTGTTTATATATTTTAAATAGAGATGAAATAAACTAAATATTAGAAAACTTACTACATTACTTGTAGTTCGTTTGTTCATTCTTGTTATTCAGAATAGGTAAAAAATGTAAGCCTGTAAGTCGCTTTGGATAAAAGCGGCTGCTAAATGCATACATTTACTTAAGTCTTCAGTGTCGCAGTCTAATATGCTGATTTGCTGTTCAGGAAATATTTATTATTATCAATGTCAAAAACTTAATCTTGTATTGCTTAATATTTTTGTAAAGTGTGATTTTAAAAATATATATTATTTTTTTTTGGATGATCCTATGAGCTGAACAAATCATGGAATAGAAATCTTTTGTAACATTATAATATTTTGAACTTATTTGCAATGATTTGCTGAACTGTTTGACACACACTGAAACATTGATACAGCACAATGACCTGCACCTAAAAAAAATGCATCACCGCTCCCGGCCAATCAAAACGTGGCATACTATCAGCACTGATAGTACTTAAGACTATCATTCTACAGCACCATGGTAACAATTATTTTTTCCTGACAACAGCATGAGAAGTAGCATATTCCTCAATCAGTCTGGGACAGTGTCCAGATTGAAAAAGTCACATTGCCTGGAATAGATGAATAGAAATACAGAAATAATTTATCATTGGTAATCGTAAGAATTTTATTGTTAATTAAAAAACTTGAAGCCTTACAAAATTTAACCATAGTAACCAGCTTCCCACCAAAATAGTTTTTTTACTGTCTTTTTCATATTATATATCTTTCGGGGAAAATGATAGTGTGTGTGTGTGTGTGTGTGTATATATGTATATGTGTAGATATGTGTATATATATGTATATATATTTTCCATGCTAATTTTACCATTAGAGTATTGCCACTTTTACCATCTAAATAGTACAATAAGCATGTTATAACTGATTTGATGGTTTTAACTACCTGTTTCATGCTTCAAATCTAATACAGAAAATCTACAGTTATCACCCAAATACTGTTCATTTTTATATTGGTGGTTTTTATGCTTGTACTTTATGTACAGGTCATTTCATAAAAATCAAGTTTGTGGTTATAAACCTCGAACAGCCACTCCTTGATCTTCTTAAGTCTGTTCTCAATGCTCTAATCGACTCTGGATTACAGCGGAGGTGTCTGAACAGTACTCTCGCCTTTGGACACGTCTGGCTTTATGTATCACAGGATGCTATTGTTCCAGCACTCTGCTTTTGCCCAGTCAAGCTTTTGAGTCGAAATGGCTGTCCAGGAATCTTATATGCTTCCCTCCCCTCCCGGACCTGGCGCTCTGCCTTCAGCCAAAGAGATGAGAAGTTTAAGTGTGTTTTAAAGAGATGAAGAGGGTAAAAATGTGGGTCCATCTAGGACTGGTCGTGTCTTATGTTCTGGGGGAAAGTGCAGAAATATTTGTCTGCATGACAGCAAAGATGGGTGTAGAACAAAAGCACACACACATACAGTACTTGCATAAGTCCACTTATATGCTCCATTTAAACAAACTGTTTCTTCAGGCCTACTCTTACTGAGTTTGAAGAAAGCGACTGAGAGATGGATAAAATATGGAAGAGGAAGGGTAAGAGAGCGAGCAAGAGATGATATAAATGTTAACAAATATTCTCTCTGTCTCCGTGAGGATTAGGTTTGATCTCCAGTGAAGTTTTTAATGGGATGTAATGAGAGAACGAAGGGTTATTATGGAGCGCTTTACTGGGGATTACAAAAAACAGTTAAACTATTTAAATAATGGAAAGGAAGGTGAAATAAAATATAAAATTACATGTGACCTTGGAGCACAAAACCTTAAGTCTTCTTAAGTCACTGGGGTACCGTATATTTGTAACAATAGCCAAAAATATATTGTATGGGTCAAAATGATAGATTTTTCTTTTATGTTTGAAATAGATGTTTCAAATAGTTGTATCTCGGCCAAATATTGTCCGATCCTAACAAACCATACATCAATGGAAAACTTAATTTATTCAGCTTTCAGATGATGTACAGTACAGACCAAAAGTTTGGACACACCTTCTGATTCAAAGAGTTTTTTTTTTATTTTCATGACTATGAAAATTGTAGAGTCACACTGAAGGCATCAGGGGCTATTTGACCAAGAAGGAGAGTGATGGGGTGCTGCGCCAGATGACCTGGCCTCCACAGTCACCAGACCTGAACCCAATCGAGATGGTTTAGGGGTGAGCTGGACTGCAGACAGAAGGCAGAAGGGCCAACAAGTGCTAAGCATCTCTCGGGGAACTCCTTCAAGACTGTTGGAAGACCATTTCAGGTGACTACCTCTTGAAGCTCATCAAGAGAATGCCAAGAGTGTGCAAAGCAGTAATCAAAGCAAAAGGTGGCTACTTTGAACAACCTAGAATATGACATATTTTCAGTTGTTTCACACTTTTTTGTTATGTATATAATTCCATATATAATTCCACATGTGTTAATTCATAGTTTTGATGCCTTCAGTGTGAATCTACAATTTTCATAGTCATGAAAATAAAGAAAACTCTTTGAATGAGAAGGTGTGTCCAAACTTTTGGTCTGTACTGTATAAATCTCAATTTTGAAAAATGTACACTTTAGACTGGTTTTGTGGTCCAGGGTCACAAATATAAATTGGATATGAAAAACTTTTTTTCTTACACAACAGCATTACTGTTTCTCTCATGAGGATCCTCCCCCTGGTGATCACTTGATTGCGTTAGGGGAGTCTGTGGCCCTTAGATAATGCCATTAAGCTCATAAAAGATTATGCAACACTGGCAGAATGCACAGGGTTTAGTTTTGCTTGATCAGACGGCTGGTGGGACCATGACAAATGTGCCCAGCCGGCACTCAATTAGTGGTTTGGAGTATTTGTAGTTCTCATGACATTGTCTACCCACAGATCTCTGCTCAAACATAAATACAGAACGTACAGGCACTGATGCTGTTCCCGACGGGTCACTATGCAGTGCGATTCATTGGTCAATTATGTCACGCCAGCGCACATGGCAGCTGGAGGAACAGGAAGTGTGTCAGCTGCTGAATCAGCAAAACTCAGCAGCACAATTTATATGGGGCTTCTATCTGTCTCTCTTTCAAGCAAGAAAACACTGAAATACAAAACCGGTTGCGTCAATGCAAGTCAGTTTTGTTGCTGTTCAGTTCACTCCACAGAAGAGCCATTGTTGCTTTTCCACTGAAGCGTGTGATGGCAAACAGAAATAAAGACAGGTAAATATGAACCAACACAGGTGGTATGGGATCGGGGTAATAAGAGAAAACATTTATGCTTCATGTGAGATTTTTATGTCAAAATACATTCTCTTACCCCAGTTTATCCTTTATTGACTAAGTATGCCATTCATGGGTTTATATCCTAGAAAAGTGTAAATATTGAGCCTCCCAGGTACCATCAGAATATTTAAAAGAAATTAAAAGCTCAGTTCCGTCAATCTCATTCCAGCTTAACCAATAGCAAGAGTTTGGGGGCATGGCTGAGCCATATGGTGTTTAGCCGAGGTGGGAACATGGTGGATCTGTTACATGGGAAATTAAATTAGAAAACGTGCCAAAACATGCAATGGAGGATTTTGACAGAATGTCTGGAGCTGCATGTCATTTGATGCACTATGCACTGCTTATGCAACTATATGTAGTATATGAATTATATAAGGTTATTTTGTCATTCATAATTTGAGTTTTTTAGCCCTTCCCCCTCCACTACGTAATTAAAGCTGCATGAAATGTCCAACATTCCACACTTTGTTTTTTGTTTCAGTTATTTCAGTGCAATATTATTTTTGATTTTTCAGTGTGAACACTCTACTTGCACTATTTATAGGCTACTACAAAACTGCATTGACTAGTGGCCAAGTACTCAACAGGGACACACCTTGGGTTACGATCAAGATGCCGAACCGAGTTTTTTCTCGGCAGGTAATAGAGCATTCCATTTGTACACGGAATTCAGAAATTCGGAGTTCCCAGTCGTTCAAGGTACAGCAACAAAACCAACTTCAGAATCCAAAATGTCTGCTCATTGCATCAAAAGTAAGTGAATTTAATTTTTAGGTCAAATATTTATTTAACGCACTAATGCAGTCGTGTAAATAACTAGAGAATAAAATGTTCTTTGTGTTCTCCTTGGAAATAATTGGTACTAATTTGACTAATTATGATTAGCATTGTTTTTCTGCAGGTCAAGGCAGGGCAAAGAAGAGTTTGAACTGAATGTTCCCAACCACGTAGAGCAAGAGGTGAGAAGAGACTAGCTACATGCTGATGAAAGTTATCACAACCAGTGAAGGGTAATAAAGAACCATGTTGGCATGACAAACTGACCACAAATCCCCCAAACCATTCTCATATAACAGGCTTTATCCAAATACACACATATTGTGTCAGGCACTTAAAATACAGGTTTGCATACAGCCACAGGATAACTCGCAGTATCTGGTCATGTTATAGACTTGATGAAGACCAACAGAGATCTTGCAAGCCTTCAGCCGACAGTTCAATCTGATAAATGCAAGCTCGTGTTTCAGTATTAAAGTCCAGTTTGCTTTGCAACAACTTTTGGCAGGGTGTATGTGAGAGGAAGATGTGCAGAGCAGAAGTAGGTCACATGTGTTCAACATGATTGATGACAACTAAAAATATCATCTTCCAGCCAAAGAAAAGAGAGAGGGATTTTTAGCAGGATTTCAGACAAGATGAGTAGCTACACTAAGTTAACCTCTGATACAATCAAAGTATGATGAAATGCTTACCATTTAAACTTTAAACCTGTGATTGTCACAAAAAATCTTTCTCTCTCTCTCTCTCTCTCTCTCTATTAAATACACACATTGGAAAATATATGTAAAGCATATATAGGCTATATGTGTAGTCACGGTTGAAATAAGTATCAGTTAAAAAAAAACATGCATAGTTTGAAGAAATAAAGTAATATAGGTGACTAGATAAACCTCTCTGGGTCGCCAGAGATAACGTTACAGAAATGTCTGATAGTCATGCACACACCATACAATACATTAACAAATGCACCAAGATCAGCATCAGGATCAAATGCATGTTTAAGCAACCCGTGCGACATAAATAGTATAGCTTTATTTTTAATAAAGAATAACAGTTTTGATGCATAAACACAAGGAGAAGGAGAATAACGTTACCTTTTCTCTGATTATGTTCCGGCAGTGGTTACAGATGTCTGCGGTTCCGTTCATTTCGGGAAGCTTGAACCAGGCCAAGAGATGAATCCCGTGGTCTTAGTGACTGTGGACTGGTCTGGGCATGTCAGCTGCCAGCCCCTTTAAGGACGATCAAGACCTGAAGTAGGACTGGAGAGTCCTCCGTATCCCTTCGTGTCTCCCTTCGCAGTGCGCAGACCTCTGTCCAACTTCAGCATGAACGTGAGCTACACGCCCCCTTCAGATGGCCTCTTTCTATTCGACTCCCGAGTGAATCACTCTTGTGAACCGACTCGCAATGCGCTTGTGAATCACTCAACTGATGACTTCGTTAGGATAAACCTGTGAGATTGGAGAAAAAAATATATATCGAGAATAACTAATGTTAACATTGCAAATAATTACTAATATTACTTGTGTCTATTATGAAAACAAAAATGCGCCGCTAGTTGCGAAGCCTATACTCTAAAACATTAGTAACAGAACAATAGTAGACTACTGTCATTATCTCTCACATTATTGTAGATATAAACATCACAAATATAAAACACAAATTCATTATGTGTTTTGTTTAAAATGTCTCAAAATTAGCTGGCGTCTCGGAAACACTTTGAGAAACGACTCAGAAGAATCGATTCATTGAACCATCAGAAGAACTTATTCGGAAAAAAAATCAGATAACGCAATAGTATTTTCTGCACGAGCTACTGCCCCCTCCAACTTTTTCTCTCCAGTCCAGACATGTTCCTCTCACTTTAAGTGTGCTGCATATAAAAAATTAAGACTTTCTGTGAAGGGCCTTATCATTTCATGTACAATGTTAAACTGTTAAATTATTTTGTATGCAAGCAGGGGCTGAATGCTTCATGACTTAACAGCTCCCAGTGAAATATCTGTGCTGAGGTCAATGGCTCATATAACCTCCAATAATACAGTGTATTACACCAAGATGTCTGATTAGATTTCACTACCCTTATATTTTTCATAAACTGCTTCTGAAACACATTTGCTCTCTTTTGATATGCATTTACTGGTTTATTGTCTAGGGAAAATAAGCATGGTTGTTTAAAAAAGTCATTGTCTGGAGTGCAGGGAATGCAACTCGATTTTTTTTTTTTTTTTTTTTTTTTTTTTTTTTTTTACAGTGTATCCAAACAGGAGCCTTGAACAGAGTTGGGAATTGCTGACTGAGCGGAATGACCATCAGACATTGTGGACCGGAGCCAAACCCCACAGGATTTTGGTCCATGGGTTCATGAACGCAGCCCACGAGGTGCTACTAAAAACATTCCTATGATCCAGACTAATGTTGAAGAGTTCAGATGAAATGAATGCTGGCCTACATAAACTTGTTCAAGCTGTGATGTTCTGTTGTTCAAACAGGTTGCAAAATATCACTCAACTTCAAGTTTCTGCCTAAAGTTAGGGAGTTTTTCTTCTAGAAGCATGACAGGACCACATACAGGACATGTTAGAGGTGCTGTAGCATTTAGTCAGCAAATTCCATGGAGATTCTTAAACATTAAACCCTTAAGCCAAGAAAATCCGCATGGATCTTGGTTGAAAAAGAAACCCCAACTGAGAAGTTGTCATTTTTCATCCCTGCCACCAGAGTTCATTTTCACCCAGCAACAACTTGATGTCATCAGAAGAAAGAAAAATCAGCCAATCACAGTGCCGGCTGATCAGCTGTGAGGTCACAGTGCTGTATCCTAGCAATGGCCAAATGGTGCTGGTGTGAACTTCCTGAGATGGTCTAGTTTTATGCAATCTAGAAATCATGTCAGTGGATTTTTTTTTTGGACACACATTTTATAACCCCAACACACACACATCTGTTCCAATTCCAGTGTTATTTTAGGACCATTCATATACGATAATTCAAATACGATTACTTTTTATTTTAATAGTTTCTACTTTCATTTTAATTTTAGTTAGTTTTAGTAATTTTGTACGTTTTTGTAAAAAAAAAATATATATTTTATATATATATATATATATATATATATATATGTGTGTATATATATATATATATATATGTGTGTATATATATATATATATATGTGTGTATATATATATATGTATATTAAATGTAGTTATTTAGTTACTCAAGTTACGCTAAAAGGAAATGAGAAATGTATTTAGCTACAATAAAATTATATATTTTTTTCATTTCAGGGTTCATTTCTGGTCTCTCTGTTATTTTATCTTTAGTTAACAATTTAGATTCAGCTCAGATTTCCCCAAAAGATCTATATCTGAAACCTTTTTTAAACCATTGCATCAATGTTTGTTCAGTTTTGGCTAATGTACACAAACTAGACTTATCATTAATGTTAACAGCTTGAAAAAATTTTGTCATTTGATACAATACAGATAAACTCATTATTGTGGTGGTGTGTGCGAAGTACTTTAAAACGGGATGTAATCCTGCAGCAGGACTGCCACCCATTTCCTCCTATTCTGTGAAGGGCTGTTAAGGAAGCCACCTTTGTGTGTTTGTGAGTGTGTGTTAAAGCCTGAATTCATTTGCTGTCATAGGACACATGCTGTGAAGCCCATCTCCATTCCATTCAAGGACATTTCCACAGTTATGACTGTAAAGCTATATGCATGTGAACGTGACTCTGCCTATATTATATTAAGCCAGTAAGTGGGCCTAACTTTCCAGTTCTCACCCCGATACTGATTCAGTGTCTGTTTTATCAGATGAAAGATCTGCAAGTCTTTCCTGCGTATTACATGTTTAGATACAGAGACAGTGGGAGAGCCTGTCAAACAAGCATTTCAGCTGTGAAAGCCTATTTTGACAACACCTAAAAATACTTTATTTAAATCAAACTAAACCCAGTTAGATACAATATAAAACTCAAATATTACACCACCCTTTTCTCTCACCCTTTTGAGTGGCCTAGAGCACCTTTTATTTGTCTTTTTGATATTTTAATATATGTCGGTAACATTTTATTAACATTTATAGTCATTCTGTTTAGCTATTAATTCGGTCATTTTATGAAATCAATTTTTTATTGTTTTTTTATTGTTTATTTATTAAATTACATTGTGTAATCTTAAGCTATATGAATATATGCTTTAAATGTGTTAGGATATAATTTATGTTATCAAAAAGGTAATAAGGTTGAAAGTTTCAAAACATAATATATAACAACAAATTGACTTGGATTCTGCATAATACTCACTCAATTATCAGTTGTTCACTATACAAAATACAAAAATACACTTTGCAAAAATATTTTATATAAAATAATTTAAAAATAAAAAATATTATAATCACATAAAATAGAATATAAAATATTATAATAAATAATATCATAATCATAATCAATATAATAATATGAATTCTAAATTAGATTATCTATTTTATTATATAATTATCAAAATGATATAATTATAATATATTTTGCATATTTTGTGTTTGTGTGTGCATATAGGCTATATAAAATAATATAAATTATTGGTAATAATATTATGTTATTCTCAAAATAAAATGTTTAATTGTAATTTTTGTGCATATTTTAGATTTTTATTTTTATTGTTTATGTATATGACACCTATGACCCTGAATTGTGTGTTTACCTCAGTGAGCTAACGCTGCTGTTTTCTGCTGAGTGTAACTAGTAAAAGGTCACTTCTTGTGATAACCCTAAAAAAGACAATACATTCATTTTAAAAATCCATTGATCTGAGGCTGTCATAAATTCCACAGAGAGGCTGCACAGAAGGAAAGCTTCCAGGGAGAGCCAGACGGATACAAATATGTCAAACTGAATGTTTACAGTGCAGTTCCTAATCCCAGTGCTTAGTGTAAATATTTTACATAACTTTTCATTTAGGATCTTTAAACATGTCACAGGATTAGGAATTACATGAGTGATATGATTGTTCAAGGATTTTAAAAACGAGCAGGGAACGACTACAGAAAAATAAAAAACCTGGAAATCTAGCTTCCTTTAACATAAGAAAAAAAAAATAAGATGGTGGAGAGGGAGTTTTATGACCACTGAAGGTATAGAAGATGTGGAGTTTGGCATGAGAATGCACTGGGTTATAAAAAGAGAGAGAGGGAGAGCAAGAGTTCATTTCTCTGTGAATAAAGGGCCAGGAATGTTTAAGCCCCTGCATGTGATTTTAGATTAGAAAAAAAATAATAATAACACTCAGGAATCTCTGCAAACCTCCACTTTTACTCGTTCACTTTTTCCCAAACTTTCCTGCAACCCACTCAGATATGAGGAACGTGAAGACAGAGAATGTGAGAGGGGGTGTGAGTAGACTGGTGTAGGGTATAGAAGTAAACAGAAACAGAGCATGTGTGAAACAGAGCATGTGTGTACGTGTGTTTGTTTGCATTAGTGTGTGAGTGTGTGCACGCATGCAGTATAGGGGTCAATATATAGTAGTCTCAGGCTGTGGGTTGTCTGGGATTGAGTTGTTTGGATAAGTGGGGGAAAGTTCATAGCTCAAAGACTTCTTTCAGTCCCAGCATGCACTGCCAAAGCTTTCTTCTCCAGTCCACTGAAAGAAAAAAAAAACTAAACAAAGCTGCAACAGCCTAGATGTATATTATGCACCTATTAAATGCATTGGCTATATTTGCATATGTTTATATTATTTATATTATATTTTTATATATTCATATTACATATATTTACACCTTGTCTCTTGCTTTGCAGCTTCTTTCCATAGAGTAGCCTAACCATTATAACGAACATTACTGTCTGCAAATATATATTTACATGTGCAAATTTATTTCCACTGAATAACGTTTTTTCCACGTTAAAGTTGTAGGCGTGTGCAAAGCAAAATAATAAACATAAAATGAAAAAATCCTTTTGAAACCTTACATTTCTCGTTCGGCCTTTGCCAGACAAAATTAATCGTGTGATAAATCTAGCTGCTGGAGGCCTCTTGTGGACAAATGTTGAAGTAAAATTAAAAAACAAACTTTTCTAAGGATCGTGCTGTCCTTTGGACATTCATGCAGATTTGGACATTCATGCACCCTCTTACTAAAACAACTTGTGTTTTAGACTCAACTAGGACGATACATTTACAGTGATTTTGCTTGCACAGACAGACAGACAGACAGACAGACAGACAGACAGACAGACAGACAGACAGACAGACAGATAGATAGATAGATAGATAGATAGATAGATAGATAGATAGATAGATAGATAGATAGATAGATAGATAGATAGATAGATAGATAGATAGATAGATAGATAGATAGATAGATAGATAGATAGACCAAATGTTTAAATCTGTGTCTTGTCAGCAAGAGAAAATTAATTTCACAGTTTTATGACAAAAGGAGATGGGACAGTAATTATTAAACATGGTCATCATTTCGACCGATCCCTCACTCCTATCTGCTTGTCATTCATCTTTCTTGTTCCTGTTTTGTGTTTCATTAATCTTCTCCTCCCCATCTTTGTTCCTCCTCACTCACTCCTCCCATATTCTCCATCTCTAGTTTTCAGCTCTCATTTGAATGAGCGACTTCGATCCTCTCTGGTCTTTTAGGTGACTTCATCATTTCATATGATTTTTAAAAAAAGTATGAATAATATTTTTTGGGGTTTTAACGAATGCATTTCTACTTGTTTCTTGAAGGTTTGTGTCATTTCAAACAATGAAGCTGAGCAGAAGAGAGGTTCCTATTTATGTGAGTAACACGTTTCTGTCTTTGCCTGTGTTTTTAGGATGAAAATCTTGCTAATGTACTTTTAGAAGAGGAATTGCTATGCAGGCCTACAATGAAATATATAAAAGTAAACTGTTAATGTGAATGTTGTGCATGTGTGTTTAAGGGCCAAGCAAAGGTTTTTGCAATGATCCCATCGGTTCAGGAGGAAGAGGTTTTTGTGGTTCTAGAGGGCTCAACTCTACTACATGTTCTGCAAACTAGAGTTCACTCAATGCTATACTTCATTGTTCCAGGTGAAAAACTATAAAAAATAAATTATATAATATAATGTAAAATATTATAATCCATTCTCCAAACCTCTTGTCCTAGGGTATACTGTATAATATAATATAATATAATATAATATAATATAATATAATATAATATAATATAATATAATATAATATAATACTTAAGAAAATAAGAAAAATAATAACTTTTCTTACTTTACTTCTCCTCCCATATTTTTCAAGATACTGTTCAAACTGATTATTTATGTGTATTTAGTTCATTCTTTGTGTTTCCATTGTTGTGTTTAGGTCATAACCAGTCAGAGATGGTGCGTGTCCGAGCGTATATATATACAGATGATGCTGTGATGTGTGTGGGTGTGTCTTATCTGACATACGTGGAGGATGATGCACAGGAGCTGGCTGAATACCTGGTTACCCATAGCGACTGTCTCAGCACCACTGAGCACAGACATCTGATTGGTCGATATGTTTTGAATGACAGCTCTGCAAGGACAGATATGGATCATAGGGTCACACTCGCCCTAGCTAACCTACACACCCCTCACAATCTTCTCGGACAGTCATCACAAGGTGAGTTTGCCATTTATTGTATGCATGTGTGTATGTTTGTGTGTGTGTGTGTGTGTGTGTGTGTGTGTGTGTGTGTGTGTGTGTGTGTGTGTGTGTGTGTGTGTGTGTGTGTTTGCACACCTGCTTCCGTGTATTGTTTGGATGTGTGTGCATAATCAGATTTCACTGTTCCTGCTTCGCATCCAGATGACACAAATGTCCGGAGATGAGCAGTGGAATTATAATTGTCGAGTTCTAATTGGATTAGAGGTCACCGTGGTGATCATTAACGAGGATGTCCAAAGTATACTGTCACTAAAGGAGTTTCACAGACAGACAAAGTGGAATTAATGTCATTTAAATGCATTTTGCATTTACAAAATGCAGTGTATTAACAAAATGTGTTTTTGCATATAGAATCTCTCCTGCATGTGTGCGTGCGTCTGGGCTTTGTGAGCGTCTCCGAGTTCCTTCTCTGTCAACCTGGCGCCCTGATGACTATCTGCTCAGCCAATCAGGATGGGGACACGCCCCTTCAGCTGGCCCAACAGACCAATCAGCATGCTCTGATAAAACTCTTTAAGCAGTAATGTATTCTTATTCCAACTTTTATGTACAAATATTATTGGATACTATTTATACTTACTAACTACAGTTATTTGCATCTCAGTATGTCACTACAGTAGTCAAAAATCAAATAGATCCTTGTACCCATTTATTTTGCATTGTTTGCATTAAACTATGTGCTATATTTAATGTCTTTTAAGGCCAAATTATAACTATGTGTGACAAAAAGCCAGAAATGTAAATCATTATTCACTCATTTTAAACAAAAAGTCTTTTGGTTTGTATCTCACACTAAGGTACTGATTGGATTCAGAAGACTTGCAAGCAACACAAATAACTTTATTTTTCTCCTTTCACACTTTCTCTATCAGCCCTCCTAATCCATTATCCACGCCCCTGGCAGGCGTGTCACAGGTGTGGGCGGGTAAATCCCACCTCCTCAGGTTTAGCCACGCCTCTGGGATGCTGTCTCTGTCTGTGTGTGTATCCAAGTACTGTCCTACTACACAGACCTTTCAGTCATCCATATTACTGCTGCGAGAGTATGTGAAGGATTCTGCTCTACTAAACAAGGTCAGATAATAGAGGTTAAAGGTATATAGGTACATAGTTATAACTTATAAACATTTAAATTGAAAATGACTAAATTAAATTCTTTGGATTGGAATAAGTTTAGTACTGAATTTACTTTGAAGAAGCAAGATAATAAAGTTTTTTTTTGTCTCACTGTGTTTTATACAATCTCAGATCAAAGGTCTGGGAGTGGATACAGACAGAAGAGCTGAAAGCAACACTCTGTTTTCATTCTCAGGTTAATGTTTCCTTTGATTATGAAAATTACATTCACAAGGCTGACTGTATATTATCTAGCTAAGTTCCTGATGAATGTATGATGGCAGCTTTATAAACTTTCTTATTTTTTCTCTCCCATTTTTATCCATCCCTTTTTAAGGTTCTCCATACTCTCTGTTTCACAATGTAAGTGGCTGTGACAGACTGAAATATTTAGCCTAAATACCAAAACTACCTGTACTCTACTGAAAAAAAATGGATTTGTTACATGACTGTTAGTCTTTAGAGAAATAAGCTAGTTACACTAACTTCACGGGAAAAAAAATATATAAACCGTTCAAGATGATTCAGCGTTAGTGAACTATCTGAATAATTCGGATAGAATCTTGAACCGATTTATTTTGGTTTTAGAACGAAACAAGAATATTTTTGACATTTCTCACCAAAATAAACAGTTAGTTAACCAAACTATATATACTAAGTGTTTTTAAAAACACAAATTAGTACGTTAATAAATTCTTAAAAGAAGATACTGAACTACCTTGAAATTAGTCGTGACTCGAGAGAACTTTAAAATGATTCAGAGGAAACACGAACAAATTCAGAAGTGTTGTTGGATAGTTTTAGTGTTTTTAGTGGAATTTGAACACCACCGTTTCATTTCTCATTTTTAGTCTTGTTTTTTTTTTTAAAGGAATGGTTTAATAATTCCAGTCAGGATGAAGATGAAGATCTTTTATCATCTGACGACTCTGGTAAATGTTTATCTTTACAAAGTTATGATGAGATTGGAGGTGAGATTGGTTTACATCAATTAAGTATAGCTCAATATTTAATGGCTTCTGTAATTATATTGTAAATGTGCTTTCAAAAGTACATAATATGTTTAAAATACATGCTTTATGTCCACTGAAAAGTCAAATAAGTTCAGTCAAAGGAGTTTTGTACCTACTAGTTGTCTAGGGCAACTTTTGAACCACTTATAAGACTTACAATAAAGAACTTTTTGTAAGAAAGTAGAACATTTCTCCTCTTATTATTTTTAGAAGGGAAAATTAAATGGCTAATAATGAAGAATGTTATTGACATATCCGACAGATATACAGAAAGTGTATTTAAAAATTAGGACTCTCCCTAAACCTCTATGAACTGTTGAAATTTTCATTATGTAATGATTATCGGACATCTATCTTGATTTCAAAATTCCTACTTGTGTTTTAGTTGATGGACTCACAACTCATACTGATTCAACATCCAGTTCTCTCACTGACTCCAGCAGTACCATAACGAACAGCATCAACACTCTGCAGGCTGGTGAGGATCAGGTGAGGGAAACATTTATTCATAAAGGCTTGTTGTGAATGAGTAGTATCTAGAATCATTATGCATGCAAAATTTGTCATGCAGTGTGTAACAAGAAAAATCATTTTTTTCACTAGTCAATTTATCCTCAGGAATCATTTGACTCTTTTGAGTTTGAATCAGACTCTGCGGCATCTGAGCAAGACTCTCCAGTCCAAGACAAATTATCCATCTATAGTCCACAGGACGGTGTGTTTGACTCTCTTTATTCCTATATGTACCTGCATTAGTGTGTTCAAGACGGATTGAGACATACAGTACGCAAAATAAAGTATATTAGTTTGCAAGTACATTTGTTTTTTTATGTTTCTAGGGCCATTCCCCTTCATCAATGAAGAAACATCCACAGAGACCAGACAGTATTTGATCTCTCACACCCATGCAGTCATTTGTGCATAACATTATTTCTTATATATTTATTTTAGATGTTTAACTATGTTTCACTATTTATTTCTAAAGTCCTAGTATGTGGTGTAACAAATCAGAGGAAGAAGAGAAAGAGAAATTCATCCCTACATCCAAAAGTGAGATAGAGAAATATAAAGTGAGTCGAACACTAAGCTTTCTCAGGAGCCGGATGGTCAACACCAAAATAAAAAATAAGGTGAGAGAAAGACGGTAAAAGAGACTTCTTGTACTTTGCACCACACTTAAGTCAAATGTAAGTCTGGAAATAAAACATTTGATGTTTTTTTATATGCCGATATGCAGAAATGGCCACAACAACAGAAAATTTCAGGGGAAAAAATTACATATGTATGATTTGCCATTTGTACTTTTAATTGAATAAATTATATATAATAAACAAAAATATATAATAAATGGATGATGTGTCTATGAAATATATAGCAAATGTTTTTGACTATGAAGTATACATTGCACATTTTGCAAATTGAAGGTTTAAACAAAATATGTTTTCATTTTTTTCAACATTTATTTTATTTAAAATGTATTGTCGGTATTTAGATTTAGCCTGGCTGTTTACAACATGTATTTACAATTTTTCATAACAATATTTTTTTTTTGCAATTGCAAATCTCCATTTTTATACTTTCCGCCATTGTCAACAAGAGATGACATGATTGGTGGTGATTTCTATAGTTAGGCACATTCTATGAATTTCCTGAGGAAACATGCTGTAATATGTGTTTGTTCACAGGTAAATGCAGAGGTTTCCTCAGCTTTGCACCAGCTCTGTCTACCGCAGCAGCCTGTTAAAGCAGCTTGTGTAGTCTGTGAGGGAGCTGACAGTAATGAACCACAGCAGTGCGCATGTAAGTGTGTTTTTCTTGTACATGCATATATATTTTTACATTTATGCAAAAACGTGTTATACCAAAAGTCTATACTGGCTATATAATGTCACTTCCTGTCCAGACTGCTCCATGATCATTCATAAAACCTGCTGTGACTCTGCACCTGTGTGTGTAAAGGCGAGTGTTTGTGTGTTAAAATATGAAACTTCACTTACAAGTGTGCTTGAAACTAAGATATGTGATATGTGCATTTATTTCCATAACCCAGAATCCTCACCAGGCACTTCTGAAAAGCGCTGACTCTTCAATATTACTATGTGAGAGAGACAATCATGCTACTCTGAAGTTAAATTAGAACCAACCATGACATGAAGAGCTCATGTGATGATATATATTTCATTAACAGACTCGTCTAGTCAAAGTTCTCCATCCCTGTCTCTGGGCAATGACACCACCATGTCACACAGGTCTGTTTATATCTTCTATAAGCTTAATTTGGCTGTCAATGTTTAGATTTTGAGATGCTTTGTATGTTTCTGTATCAGAAAGCGGAGTAACAGTGAGGGGTGTGGCCATGATTTCACTCTACGGAAAAGCAAGTCTTTTATTGGTTGTTCTTCTGGAAGCCCCACCTCCAGTGAGTTTTCCCAGTCATTCCGAACCTGTATAACTTACTTTCTTTTGTGTAAATCAAAAGGTGATGAATTTCCTGCCCGATTTTTTCCCCCATACAATAAAATAAAATGGGAACTGAGTATCATTGAGATACTATTATAGTTTTTATTATTTTGTTTAATTATATTTTTATACTTTTTTATTTTAGTTTTAGTTTATTTTGCTGTGTTTTTGTTATTTTAATTCGTTTTTATATATGTCTATATCGTTTTTCTTAATTTTGTATCAATTTTGACTTCTGAACTTCTGAATCTTTAACTTTACCTGAAAAAAAAACAAAATAATTGATTACCTGAAATCAAATAAATGTATAGGAATAAATTAAATGAATACTATAATTTATAAATATCCTAAATGTATAAATAATATATTAAATGTGTGTTTTGTATTATTCGTTTTTTAGATATTTTTTTTATATTACGTAATTAAAATATTTTTATGGTTTTAGTTTTAGTTAATTATTATAACCCTGTTTTTGATCTCTAAAAATAACAAAAAAGCAAGTAAGAATGACTCGTGCATGATTTGTATTTTATATGATTTATTTTTAAAATTCTGAAGCCAGGTTTGATGTCAGTGATGTTTGCTGTCATTCATGTCAAATAACATGATTTTTGGCTGAACTGTAGTTTTTCCTAACACTTTTATCATCTCTTTTCCAGATTCTACTGATTCTTTGGCTCACATATCATTTGACTACTCTGCTGAATCTTGGAGCACTGTCGTGGACAATGAATTCAGTAAGACACTGGACAAAAAGGTGGTCAAGAGACAGGAGATCATCTATGGTCAGTAATTATGTTTAGATTGATTTGTTTGGATATCAAAAGTTTGGATGCTTTAGTTGAGCCTAATTTGATCTGTTAGTGATGTGTTTGTTGCAGAGCTGATGCAGACAGAATTTCACCATGTGCAGACTCTCTCTGTTATGGCTGATGTTTTGAGGCGGGGACTGTTGGAGGACGTGCAGCTGGAGCAGGACGTGATCGCTCAGATTTTCCCCAGGCTGGATGAGCTCTTAGCTTGGCATAAAAACTTTCTCATAGACATGGAGACCAGACAGCGGGCATCTATTCACCCAGGAAAGCACAAGAACTACATCATACGACAAATTGGTGATATTCTGTGTCAACAGGCAAGTGAGAACTAAACATTTAAAGACTTGAAATTTATCAATTTACATATTGCGGCTGAACAAGTTTCCATATTTAACACTTACCTTAGGTTCATTTAGCAATTGCGTATGTAGTTTGCAGGTCGAAATGCTTCTCAGATGATAGAGCTGTATGGTGATTTCTGCAGTCGGCATCCAGAAGCTCTGAAAATTTATAAGCAGCTATTACAGAGCAACAGGAAATTACAGTTATTTCTCAGAGTAAGTTGATTAAGCATATGCGAACACACTCATACCGAACAGTGTTCTGATGATGACTGTACTTGTTGCTTCTACAGCAGCAGAGTAACAACTCTGTCATCAAACGGCGTGAAATCCCAGAATTCCTGTTGCTTGTTACCCAGAGAATCACAAAGTACCCTGTTCTGATAGAGAGACTCCTTCAACACACTGATGGTAAATACATCTTTGTAGAAGCTGGTAGATTTTATTTTAAAGTGTACATTTTATGATAAGCTAAATATGAATAAATATTACTTTTAGATTAATATGTGACCCTGGACCACAAAACCAGTCTTAAGTCGCTGGGGGATATTTTTAGCAATAGCCAAAAAACATTGTATGGGTCAAAATGATAGTTTTTTTTCCTTTTATGCCAAAAATCATTAGAATATTAAGTAAAGTGTATGTTCAATGAAGATATTTTGTAAATTTCCTACCATAACTATATCAAAAGCTAATTTTTGATCAGTAATATGCATTGCTAAGAACTTCATTTTGACAACTTTAAAGGTGATTTTCTCAGTATTTAGATTTTTTTGCACCCTCAGATTCCAGACTTTCAAATAGTAGTATCTCTGCCAAATATTGTCAGATCTTAATAATCCATACCTAAATGGAAAACTTATTTATTCAGCTTTCAATTTCAAGAAATTGACCCTTATGACTTGTTTAGTGGTCCAGGGTCACATATAACATTATTTATATTATTAATAATGCCAGTTACTATTAATTTTAATTTAAATGTATTTTTTATTCATATTTAACTGATCATTCATATTCACATAATTTATATAATGAACACATATTTCTATTATTATTCTTGACTCACTGATGGCATACCCATCTTTTCAAAAGTTAAATTAAAAGAGTGACCATAAATATTATGTTTAAATAATTACCGTTAATAATAATAGTAATAATACTTGTTATTGTTATTGTTAATTACTATATAAAATGCAATTCTTATTCAAAATATAATAAAAGTAAAATATACATATGAACACAGTGCATTTGTATAGTGCAATCTGATACATAATATTTCTTAATGATCTGAATGATCATCTTGCTCTGTGCTGTGCTTTACTGTCACTCCTGTAGATAACAGTGCTGAGCGCTATGATATTGCAGTGGCGCTGGAGGGTCTTCGGGGATTGATAGAAGAGGTGGAGCGACGTGTGGGAGATTACCAGAATGCAGAGAAACTACAAGATATCATCAGTCGCCTAGACAACAAGAGCTGCACTCGCCTGAAGAACGGAGAGATCTTCGGCAAGCAAGACCTGCAGAAAACACACCGAACTCTCACACACTCTTCAGCGCTGACCTGTAGGACCACCTCTGGCAGACTGAGAGGTATTACTGCCATGTGTTTCTATTTTTTTTAAATTCATGTATTATTTATTTCCATTCCCAGTGTCTCTTTCTCTCTTTTACAGATGTTCTTGCACTGCTCCTCACAGATGTTTTGGCTTTCCTTCAGGAGAAAGAGCAGAAGTTTGTCTTTGCTGCACTGGTACAGAAATATCTATAAAAAATACGTACAATACAGTATATTGCGTTTTTCTAAGCAAGTGTTTGTGCACTTAAGAAATCAAAATATTAATTCACTTTTAAATACTTTGTGTCTTCAGGAGCAGAAGCCATCTGTGTTGCCCTTGCGAAGGCTCATTGTGAGGGAAATAGCCAATCAGGAGAGAGGATTATTTCTGATCAGCGGCGATTGCTCTGTGGGGCCTGAGATGTACGAGATACACACACAAACTCGTGAGGAACGCAACACATGGATGACACTGCTGAGACAGGTTGCTGATAGGTGCGTTAGACCTAGAGAGTTTCATTTGTCTTGAATGATATTTTTGAAGTCTATACACTACCATTCAAAAGTTTGGTTCAGATTTTGTTTTTTTTTTACAAGAAATTAATACTTATATTAGCAAGGACACATTAACACATAAAGATACATATATTGATCAAAATGGTAAAAATGGTAAAAAAAAATGGTAAAAAGATGTTAAAGACATTCATAATGTTAGAAAAGATTTGAATTTCAAATAAATGCTGTTCTTTTGAACTTTCTATTTAACAGAGAATCCCTTAAAAATAGTCACAGGTTCCACAAAAAAACATTTAAGCAGCACAACTGTGATAATAATAAGAAATGTGTCTTGAGGAGCAAATCAGCATATTAGAATGATTTCTGAAGGATCACGTGACACTGAAGACTGGAGTATTACAGACTTAAAATTCAGCTTTGCATCACAGGAATAAATTACATTTCAAAATAAATTAGAATACAAAAATTAAAATACTATTTCACAAAATTAAGTTTTTATTGTATTTTTGATCAAATAAATGCAGTATAAGACGATTCTTTCAAAAACATTAATAAATCTTACCCACCCTAAATCTTTAAACAGAGTATATTTGTATTTGTTTCAGCCTTCCTGATGATCAGACTAAGAAGAATGAGGGGGAAATCAAAGTTAAAAAGATACAGAAGTTACAAGGTAACATCTTTCCACCCACCTGCATGACTTTATCATTCCTTATGTCTGATTGCTTGTGTATGTCCGTGTGTGTGTAGAGGCACTGTTTTCTCTGGACCAGCGGCTGTGCTCTGTTATTGAGGAGAAGTTAAAGATCTGTAGAGGGACTGGTAGATGGAGTGTGGCTACTTGCCGACTTCTCGTTCAACCACACCCTGAAAACACGCCTCAAGGTGTCACATTACTGTCTGACGCGCAGGAAGAGGGTAATGAAGCTGTCTTTCTCTCTATAGATACACACTCAGGTTGTACTGATCTTCACCAAAGTCTTTTCCTTCCCAGTGGTGAAGCTGGCTATCACTTTGTTGACTTGGCTTTTTCCTTGCATATGGTCACCAAGTAACCATGAGAACATAGGCCAGGAAAGAGCAAACAGTGAGTAATCAAATGATTAACACTCAGACTGTTGTCTAACAGAAAACTATTTCATTAGTGTTAAAAGGAACAACATTACAGGAGTATTTTTCACTGTCCAACATTTTTCTTTCCAGATAGCAAACAAAATTTGCCAAGTCGGAGCAGAAGGAGTGCTTTGGTGGGAACTGGGGTGGGGCCTCTCTCAATAGCCCCAATAAGCCCCGCCCACCAGACTTATTTAAAGGTAAAGCAATTTCCTACAATTTGAACAGTTTTTTAAACACAAGCAGATATCTATGTTAATTGTTTGTAAAACCATTTTTATACAAATTTTCCCATTCAATTCAGTGGAACAATTTATGTAATAATAGAAATTCGGCTCATGCATCATGAATGAGGTCTATTTTGTCTGTGATTATAATACATGGAATATGTGCCTTTTCTCTACCAATCCAGGTAGCAGAGGGTGTTCACAACTTAATCCACATACTCTACAGTCTACAGGTGTGTGCCATTGATTAACTTATAATAGATCTAAATGTTTGTTTGTTTATATAATTTATACATATCACTGTTTTTTTAAGGCTGCAGTAATAATCCAAGACAGCTGCTTTGAAGTTCAAAATCTCCTCCTCCTTGAGGGAGAAGCTCCGCCCCCAAATCTTACAAGTGATTATGATATCAAAAGAGTGGGTGTGGCAGTTTTTCTTACATCATGTTTATCTAGAATGTGATAGTTACATGTTTGTATTATATAATAGAGTTAATTTGAAGCATGTTCCAGACTCTTAAAGGAATATTTCATCTGAAATTGAGAATTTTACAAAAACTTTACTCATCCTTAGGCTATCCAAGATGTAGTTGAGTTTGTTTCTTCATTGGAACAAATTTTTTGAAATTTTGCATCACATCCCTTTTCACCAGTGGATCCTCTGCAGTGAATGGGTGCCATCAGAATGAGTCCAAACAGCTGATAAAAACATCAAGATAAATCACAATCAATCCACATGACCACAATCCATCAATTTCACCTGTGAAGTGAAAAGCTGCCTACATATACATCATTAAGGCATTTTAACCAAAATATGAGTCCATAACCCTTATTACGCTTCCTCCGGTGAAAAAGTCTATTCCCTGTTGTCTTCTCACATCAACGTCCACCAACATATTAGTTTAGAACTATTTGGACTATTTTTGATCTGTGTGGATTACTTGTGGATTATTTTGATGCTTTTATCAGCCGTTTCAACTCTCATTCTGATGGCACCCATTCACTGCAGAGGATCCACTGGTGAACAAGGGATGAGATGTTAAATTTCTCTAAATTTGTTCTGATGAAGAACCAAACTCTTCTAGATGGCCTGATGATGAGTACATTTTCAGCAAATGTAAATTTTTAGGTGAACTATTCCTTTAATGCTATTTACACTGCACTTCCTGTATCACTATCTCCGCAGCAGGGTTTGGAGTGTGGCACGGTCAGCGGGACTGAGGCTGTGCAGCAGAAAGAACTGGAGCAGAGAGAAAAAGAGCACGCTGAACTGACAGACAGACTTGCGAAAGAGAAAGAGCAGTTTGAGGAGGAGCTGCGGCTGTTTGAGGAGAAGTTGAGGAAACTGAGAGAAGAGGAGAAGAGAGTGAAGAAAGAGAGAGAAACATTAAAGGATGAGGAAAAGAAAGTGCAGAAAGAGAAGAATAGTCTGGAGACACAGATAAGACTCATTCAACACAATTCAAATCATCGGCAAGGCATCTTGCCTTCTATCATATAACAGGAGAAATGATTTGCATTTATATGTGTGTTACAGTTTTTATGTGTTTAAGTGTTAAAGAGACATTGTTGTGTTTTACTGGCAGAGTTGGAGACAAGATCTGACCTTCAAGAGCAAGACCAGGCTGTTCATTTGAAAGAACTGAAATGAAGAGAAAACAGCATATATATATATATATATATATATATATATATATATATATATATATATATATATATATATATATATATATATATATATAAATATATTTATATATTTTCTTTATTTTCATGACTATGAAAATTGTAGAGTCACACTGTCGAACCCAATCGAGATGGTTTAGGGGTGAGCTGGACCGCGGACAGAAGGCAAAAGGGCCAACAAGTGCTAAGCATCTCTCGGGGAACTCCTTCAAGACTGTTGGAAGACCATTTCAGGTCTTGAAGCTCATCAAGAGAATGCCAAGAGTGTGTGAAGCAGTAATCAAAGCAAAAGGTGGCTACTTTGAAGAACCTAGAATATGACATATTTTCAGTTGTTTCACACTTTTTTGTTATGTATATAATTCCATATATAATTCCACATGTGTTAATTCATAGTTTTGATGCCTTCAGTGTGAATCTACAATTTTCATAGTCATGAAAATAAAGAAAACTCTTTGAATGAGAAGGTGTGTCCAAACTTTTGGTCTGTACTGTGTGTGTATATATATATATATTTTTTTTTTTTCTGAATTGTCTGTAATGATGATGATTGGTTGAGGTAATTATCATTTTTAGTGCAATGGAAATAGACTGCAGTCATGAGTAAAGATCTAGACCATGTTTATGTATTCTCAAGAGCATGACTCCAACTCTGCTTAGTGGTGAAGTGTATCAGACTTGTACCACACTATAAGTCTTTATTTATGGCTTTTATGGAGACAGCAAATCATCAGTCAGAAACCTTTAAAACTCATTATTATTGAATTATTATTGTGGCTCTAGTATTTGGATAATACTGGAGTGTCATTCTGCTTGTTGACAATCTTAAACATATTTCTGACATCGGTCACACGTTTTTGCATGTGCGTTTGCTGAATATTATTCAAATGACTAACAATCACCATACCCTTATTTTGCAAACACCACAAGTAACTTAGAAATACCCCAGATTTCTGCTTTTAGAAAGTGAAGCACCATCTTTGTTCAAATTTCTGTCAGTAGAGTTTTAACTGGTTGCCGGCCGGACAGACTGGGGATGTACAAGTCTTTGCCGCAGTCTGACCACAGCAGAGTCCACACTGGCTGCGGCACGCTTTCCATGCTTGTCGTCCTCCAGCTGCTGATGAACAACCTGCAGCTCTGCGATCTCTTTCCCTGAGGATTCTAGATGTTTCCGGAGCACAGTACTGCCCTGAGAGTATGAGGCAAATGTATGTTAACAGTTCACATTGTGGTAATCAAAGCTCACACTACTGTTCTATGGTTTGGGATCAGTAAGTTTTTTTTTTTGTTATTTTGAAAGAAACTTATGTTTTTCCTCAACAAGGATGCTTTAAAATGATCAAAAGTGACAGTAAAGACTATTTGTTATTACAAGTTCTATTTCAATTTGTTATTTTTATTATTACTTTCTATTCATCAAATAATCTTGAAAAAATAGGTTTTCACACAGCTGTTTTCAACACTAATAATCAACATTGATGATAAATGTTTCTTGAGTAGCAAATCAGAAATATTAGAATGATATCTGAAGGATCATGTGAATAAAGACTGGAGAAATAGCTGCTGCAAATTTTGCTTTGTCAACACAGAAATAAATTTGTTTTTTTAAATATATTAAAATAGAACATGGTTATTTTACATTTTAATAATATTTCACAATATTACTGTATTTTAAATGCAGCCTTATTGAACATTAGAGACTAATAATAATAAAAAATAAAAAAATTATTTCTTTTTTTTTTATTTCTATTTCCCCAATCTTTTGAACAATATGTAGTTTATGTATCTTTACTTACATCTTTATTTTATAGAAATATGATGTACTCTTTGTGCTTTACACGAGTGTTTCAATTAAATTATAAACAGTTATACTGTCATAGTATTTTTTTTTATGTATATTGTCTAACTGTTACTGCATTTACAAAAAAAATTGATTAGGAAACAAAGATGATGAAGTATAGCACTTTATGATTGACAGATCATAGAAAAATGTTAGATGACATCCAATGCTCTGACCTGTGTTAGGAGGTCAGATTCTGGAAGCCCAACACTTGAATGGCGCCCATACAGCTGAGTCATAGGCCTGCTCAATCTCTCACGACAGTAAAGATCAGCACTGCAGACTGGGCCCTGCAAGGAAGGAATTCATCTTCATTAATCAGTGAGTGAAAAGGTCATGGAAAGAATGGTAACATTATGCAGAATGTAGGATTTTTAGTAGCACTTTATGATTAATTTTAGTGGGTCCATGAAAGTCACTTTGGTAGTAAATTAGTACAATATAATACCATAGCTCTGCCAAGACTGTAGCCAGCACATTGCATCTGTCTCTGTTTGCGGTAAATGGCCTGTCTAGTGGCAGCTGAGCTCAGTGTCAGATGTTGCTGATGAGGAGGAAAAAAAGTATATATACATAAACACAGTAAACCAGTCCAAAACAAATTTAATTACCTTTGATCAAAATCACATTTAACTCCTTAAATATAAAGTAGGAGCAGAGCAAATGCATTATGTTTGTAATTATGCCTGTAAAACATTCCTTCCATTTATTTCTGCTCTTTTAAATATTTATTGGACCTCTGGAGAACGTTCTGCAAATCCATACAGCCTTTCAATGTCCATCATTATTGCCTGTCCATTGCATTTATTTATTATTTTTTTTGTATAAACTACTGTTCCAGCATGTTTTTTTTAAAAGAAGTCTCTTATGCTCACCAAGGTTGCATTTATTTGAGTAAAAATACAGATACAGAGTTTTAGAGTTTTCTATTTGAATACATTTTAACATGTAATGTATCTCTGATGGAAAAGCTGAATTTTCGTCAGCAGTTACCATAGTCTTCAGTGTCACATGATCCTTAAAGGGATAGTTAACCCCAAAATAAAAATTATTTCATTAATTACTCACCCTCAAGTAATTCCAAACCCCTAAGAGCTTTGTGTTTCGACATTTAACACACTCTGCAGAATTTCGTCTGGATCTACCAATCATAATTTAGTTTTCATTCCACTCTCCACTTTAATCACTCACCTCAAGGTTGATAGTTTCATTGATTTTTTTCAGCAGGGCTTTGCTGGCTGAACGGTGCATATCTGTTTGCTTTTTGATGCCATCACTCATGACTTGTGAAACATTCTCTCTGAGCTGCTGAGATTCACGTAGTACTGTTGATGAAGCATCCAAAGCCTGTTTGCACTCTTAGTGACAGACAGAGTGAGATTAGTACCAGCAGTCATTCACTGTCTGCATGCAAGCTTGGGTGACAAAGAGACAAAGGTAGAGTGAGAGACTTTAGGATAAAAGTGTCCCGGGTTACCTGGAGTGAACGGTCCAGCGGGGTCAGGTTTCAGCGAGAGGGGAGAAGGGTGCGTTTTCACACCCGCTGAGAGTGAGCCATGCTGGGGAAGCAGCTCTGTTACTCTGGATCTCTCAAAGGCACACTCCAACAACTGCTTACTGCTCTCAGCCAAAACCTCAAAAATTAAAATTTAATAATAAACAGAATACAGCATATTCTTTTTTTCAGTCCTGATGAAACAATGAAAACATTCCTTTATAGGCATTAAAAATATTGACATATTATATATCCAACAAGGCCTATTTTTCACCTGTTGTTGAGTTAAAGTCTTTCTCAACATGCTCTCCAGTTCTTGTTTTAGCACATTCAGGCCTCTTCGTTCTTTGTTTAGAAGATCATCAGCTCCATCCAGTATCTTGATATAACACAGAGTGGAAGCCATGATTTTGCACTCTTTATTTTTCAAAGAGGATATTCATATATTTTGTAAGTCCACATTTGATCTCTTTAACCTCTTATGGGGTCATTTTAAATTAGACTACTAGTCATTTTTACTGTATATACTGTACTGTCTCTGTGGTGGCCGGTCGAAATGTCCTTCCGTCTGCACTTTGCTGATTGACCAGCAATGCTTTCCTTAGATTGCGGAGCAGTTTTTCCAGTTGTTCCCTTTGATGCTCCACCCTGGTGCCCTCCTGTGTGACCCTACCTGCTCGTCTGCGCAGATGACCCTCTACCTCTCTCACACCCCGCATATATTCACCCGCCATACCGGTGTTGACAACTGCACTCTGATCACGCAGAGCCGGCGGGGGGAACGGCCTGCTCATGACTCCAGAAGTGAGCTATGAAAGTAAAATTTGTTTTATAACATTGTTGTAATATTGAATGTACTTCTAATGAACATGTACAGTAAATATAACCTGAGTCCTATTTTTAGTCTTATCATATCTTAATGTTCATACATTTTTTATGTTTTTGAAAATAGTTATTTTATGCTCACCGAGACTGCATTTATTTGATAAAAATACAGTAAAACATTGATACTATAAAATATTTTTACAATTAGTTTAATATATTTTAAAAAGTAGGCCTAATTGTTAAATGAAACAGTTTTCTTATTGGTCAATACTGAATAAAATATCTAGAGTAGAGGCTATAATGGTCAATATGTTTTAATTTCATGTAAATTACAGCGTAAAAATGATATTCCAAAGCTTTTGCTTTTTGCTTTCTTTTTTTCTAGCAAACGCAAATGTTTTACGAACAAACATACATTTCTCAAGGGAACGATCCGTTTTGCGAAAGAACGCGAAAGCATTGGAATATTATTCTTCACACCACCATGGACAATATAATATAAGAAAACTTATATTTACAAGTTCACAGCGCCTCAAAATTGCATTCACAATAATACAGCATCGCGTCGAGGACATTACAGCTGATATAAATCGACAAAACCTTTAATTAAGAAATGTGTTAAGAAATGTTAAATGCATTATATTTATAATTCACTTTTTTATTGCAGAACATTATGTTCATAATTAACGATCTTGCAGTAACTGGTACGCACTGCGTCATAACGACGCAACGCTGCATTAGCCAATCAGAAACCAAGACCGGCACTTTGCTGTTTTATTGGTGTACTTTACCGTACTTCCAGTGGATTTAAGTCGGAATTCTTTCTTTTTCGAGTCACTCTCATTGTGC
Source organism: Carassius carassius (assembly GCF_963082965.1). NCBI lineage: Eukaryota > Metazoa > Chordata > Actinopteri > Cypriniformes > Cyprinidae > Carassius > Carassius carassius. Next base: position 5,998,994 of record NC_081795.1, read on the forward strand.
TCCTTTTCGACGCTGTTGTTAACACTGTAGGCTGTTAACTGAGGACGTCTGTGGGTAACGTTAAATGTCCCAACGCTGTGGCTGCGGTAGCGTGTAGATGAGTGCAGTTGATCTACGTGAGTTTGACGCAGAAGATCTTCGGCGCGCAGAATCGAGCGGACAGTGGCGTCCCTCCAGCCTTTAGATCCCACAGCCACAGCCGGGGGAGTGGACTGGACCGGCCGCTTCATGGTCATGGTAACGTACTTTACCATCTGTGGAACAATCCGAATAACTCCAAAGTGTTTGGTTTTAAAAGTGTTGGTCGTCTCCAACGCAACAGTTCCTAAAGTGATCGGGGGCGCGCACAGAGCTCTGATTGGGTAACACGAGACGCACTAATGAACGAGTGTCATTCAGCTCCATTCACACTGCAACTCAATCAGTGGAGATCGTGTTACTTGACGACAACAGATCGCAACAGAGACACACTTAATTAGTGTGGCACAACAATTAAATTATTAAAAGAAAATAGGACTTGATTTGATGATGGACGCATGACAGCAATGAATACTGAACAATTACAATGAAGAATTTCTGATAAATAAGCATCATCATCTAACACTGAAACACTACTGACATTAGAAGAGTTTAACTTTTTATTAGTATTTAAATGTAATATTTTACATCCCAATAATTTACCCCATACATTGATCAAATAATTTCCATATTTTACAATTATATATTATTGCTTAGACTTAGAAGTGTATTCAGCTGAATTCAATTAACATTTTGTCCAACGGGTATAAAAAAGGTAAGTATACCAAGGCAGCCCTCCTGTTAAGCCCTCCTCATGTAAAGACCATCGACTCTACCCTGCAACTCCACCAGGCAGGACCGATATAAGTATCGTTTTGATTCATTCTTTTTCCTACTACCCCTGTCAACCCTATTAGCAAAGGGCATCTCAGGAACCACACTTCAGTGGTTTGAGTCTTACCTATCAGATAGGTCCTTCAAAGTACCTTAGAAAGGTGAGGTGTCCAAGTTGCAACATCTAACTACTGGGGTGCTTCAGGGCTCAGTACTTGGACCACTTCTCATTTGTAAGTCACTTTGGATAAAAGCATCTGTTAAATGACTAAATTTAAATATTATAACAATATAATTTTACAATTATATATATATATATAGAGAGAGAGAGAGCGAAAGAGAGTCACTTTTCAAAAAGAATACCTAGAAAAATATTTTGATTGTAGTTGATTATTATTCCAGGCCTGAAACAATTTAAAATATCCCTGTTCAAGGTTTGTTTGTTTTTTTTGTTTGTTTTTTTTTATTGTAAAGGCATCTAGGAAAGTATACTGTATTTACCTATGTAAAATATGATGAGGTCATCCATAAATAAAAATCTAGCACCAGGCATAATGATCAGACAAAAGTACAATCATTTAGATATTTGAGGCTTTATTGTCAATTATACCCCCAGGTTCTCAAGGAAGAAACTTTAATATTTCAGACATAAAAGAAAACCTCCGACAAAACCTTTAGAAAACCCACACAAACTTGAGGATTCATTTTAAATGTGATTTATGAGGTATGCACCAAGTCATGGGGATTTCAGCGTACTCAGATAAAATAAGCCGATTAAAACATGTTCTTTCCAGAGAGTCTTGTAAATCCTTCTATTGTGCACAAGTTTTCTCTACACTGTAATGAATATAGCACATCCCAGTTTGTACCATAATCCAAAACAAATTAAACATTTATAAATAAAGAACAAATAGAAGATCACATGGAAAATCACGTTGGGGAAAGACAAATCAAACAAGTAACAAGAAAAGCAGCGTTCAACATATCCATACATAATTAATAAAAAAAACAATTTAAACATTTAATAATAACAATGCCAGGATTGTGGTTTATGAAAATAAGTATTAATAAGCACAGTGTGTGCTGAAAAGGCACGTGTGTGTGTGTGTGTGTGTGTGTGTGTGTGTGTGTGTGTGTGTGTGTGTGTGTGCAACCATGTAAATCTTGGAACCACAATCTGGAAGTGTGGGAAGTAATTAACATTTTATGTCTGAGTTCAATCTAAATTACTAAAGCAACATGTAATGGCCCAGTCATAAATTCATTTAAACTAAAAAAAAACAAAAAAAAACATTTCATAATATACACTCAACTTTCTCAAAAGTTTAGTTTTGAAGAATCTGGCTGAACATGCAAATGGCACTATCCACAACGTATATACGTTGACATGTCTTGATTTCCTTTCAGTTTTAAGAGAAATAGAGAATTACTGTTTTAAAAGAATTAACTTTATTAGAAGCTGAGCTATTGTTTTAGATTGCACTCAATGAAAGTAGTGCCATTACCAATATATTGAGCAGTTATCAAGTTCAGTATATAGAACATCATTAAATTCATTAATTCATCATTAATTCACATACTGTGTTTAATCACACACTCACAGTGTGTGTTTCAGGGCTATTTTGGGTCCAAGTCTGCTAGAGATGTTTTGCTGTAGCTCTGTTAACACACCGTCACGCTCCTCTAACTCCAGAAGAACTTGCTATGAAGGGCAAATAAGAATATATCACGTCAGTAATTTTTGATCATGGAGAATGTTCATATGGAGAATGTTGATAGCAACCAGCAGTTTAGAAACAGGTTATTTACCTCTATGAGTTTATCCCTCTTCTGAAGATTGTCTCTTAGTTTTCGTTCCTCAAAAGCTTTCTCTTTATTTTCTTTCTTCCAGCCTAGTTCAGCCTCCTTTTTCTCCTTGGTTTTCTCTCTCAGCTCCTTGAGTGTGTCCTTGAGTTGCTCTGATAGTGCAGTGATGGTTTGTTTGTGATTTTCTCTTTGGTCCTGAAATAACATGGAGGCATGTTGATGAAAACATCCAAACCTGATCTTGAGAACACACTTGTCATGGAAGTCATGCTTTTAAAAAACAAAAAACAAAACATTAATGAAATGTTTACTGGTAGCGATGCACTGAAATTTCAGCAACCAAAAATAATCAGCCACAAATTTAGGTTTCCATTTAAACGGTTTTGGAAGGCCCAAAATCACAGCCAGAAAACAGTGACTAATTTTACTTCTCTAATGACACATTTTCACATACTGATTTCTCTTTATTTAAAGAATCTTCATTTTAAAGAACGGAGATCTTTTAGGCTATTTCAGACTGCAGGCAAATCAGACCAACTCCAACATGTGGTACAAATCAGATTAGGAAAAAAAAGAATAATTCAGATTTCATGTGTTGTTTGCTTTCAGTTGGTGAGTGAAAAAAACTTCACTAAAGTTTATTTGTAACGCCTACCATCCAATAATTGCAGTAAGTTTGTGCTCTCTTTTGATATGAAACAAAGTCTGAGCTTTCAAATTCTGTCAATTGTATAATGAAATTCAAACAATAAATGTGGTTTTGAAGCTCTTTACTTTCTGTTTCAGTGCAGTGCTTTGGTAGATAGAAAAAAAATATTTTGGTGCATCACTAGCTTCCAGAGGTGGAAAGTAACGAATTACATTTACTCGCGTTACTGTAATTGAGTAGCTTTTTTGTGTACTAATACTTTTTAAAGTAATTTTTAAAATCTGTAATTTTACTTTTACTTAAGTATATTTTGATTGAAGTATTGTACTTCGCTACATTTTAAAACACATTAATTACTGAGTAAAAAAAATAAAAATAAAAAAAATAAATCGCTCCCTGGAAACTACGGCAGTAAATAATGGGCAGGAGGGCAAACTGGCACTAAAATCACAAGAAGAAAGATGCAGACCGACAAAACAGGCGTTAGTGGTGCAGACACCGCTGAAAACGAAACCCCGTCATATTCTGAAGTTGAACTCGAAGGAAATGAAGTGAACCCCTGGCCATATGTATGCTCTATTATGCAGTGTAAGCTGTACTTGCTTAGGAAGACCAAACTAGCAGCTTATAAAATCTCGACAAGACATCAAACCTTCGCAAGAATGTAGAGGTAAGCTAAATAATTGCATCGTTGCATTGGTGGCTAAAATGAAGCTTTGACATTTTAGCAAGAGGTTTTGCACAAATTAGCCAAAAAGACAGTGGTGAGGAGTGTGCTATTTTTGTTTTAATGATGTGCGCGCGCATTTATAGTGCGTTCTTTCACTGTGTGATTCAGTCTCCTAAAATGCATTTAGAATGATCACAAAATTGAAGATATAGGGGAAGAAAATTCACATATTTATATAATTTCATATATTAAATCAAAATCACACAAAGAATGCCATCTTTTCCTCCAAAAATCATCATGAATATATACATACATATATATAACAGTTCAGTAAACAAGTTAATTAAGAGACTTGCGTTTTAGACACCATATTGCCTTTTTTAGCTCTATTTCTACAACAGAAAATAATTCCAAACACAGCCACCAAAGCACAGTTTTGCGTCTCTGAGCAACGTGATTCGGTTCAATCGCAATGACTCACTTATTAACAGTGACTTGCTGACACATACTGGCCATTTTAATTTCACATTTAAAGTATCTTTTGATTTTTTTAAATAATTAATTTCTAATCATTTCAAATGAGTATTCAACATTTTATGTCTTGTATATCAAAACTTTATTCATGCATTTGTAACTGCAGGTTAAATGCATTCTTGTCCTGCACTAAACAGTGTAATACATCTAAATGCCACTTCCAATGAATCTACTGCATTTCCTCTGCATTAAAAGATGAGTTTGTTGATACTGATTTGCCTGGTAACAGCCCAAATGTTTTATTATTCTAAATAACTGATTCCTTTAATTAAAAACAACTAGTTTGAGATTAATAGACCTATACCAGGGGTGTCAAACTCAGTTCCTGGAGGGCCGTAGCCCTGCAGAGTTTAGTTCTAACCCTGCTCCAGCACACATATCATGTAGTTTTCAAATAAACCTAAATGATTAGATTAGCTGGATCAGGTGTGTTTAATTAGGGTTATATCTAAACTGTGCAGGACTGTGGCCCTCAAGGAACTGAGTTTGACAACCTTGGTCTGTCCCATTTTTGACTCCCTCCCACTGTTAAAATGTAACTAAGTAATTTTTACTCTGAGTAAATTTTAAATGAGCTACTTTTTACTTTTACTTGAGTAGATTTTTAGACTGGTACTTTTACTTGTACTTAAGTAAAATTTCATTAATGTAATGGTACTTTTACTTGAGTAGAATATTTTTGTACTCTTTCCACCTCTGCTAGCTTCTGATATTGGCCAGAGCATTGTCTGCACACTCCACTAGGTGGCGCAATGGCTTTTCTGTTGTATAATGAAATGAAATAGCCATTAAGTACATTCATTAGATTCAAATTTTCAGGTTTTTGAGATATTCAGCACACTAAATGACTGGCAATGAGTAAAATTTTTTGAAAAAGCCACAATGGGAAATTAAATTTATGATCTAGTCAGACCTTACCAGTATGATGCTTTCAGCATCAGTTAAGGCCGAGGAGAGGCTTGAGATCTCCTGCAGCATGGTGGCGCTGAACTCCTCTCTATCTCTGAAGCTCGCTGCCAGCAGAGCTTCTTTCTCTCGCAGCTGATTGACCAATCCAGCCTCAGCTTCGCCCCCTTCCAATCCCCGTCCAATCAGTGAGTCTGAGAGTGCCTTTGGGGAAAATGTTAATATTTGACTACTGGAAATGATACATTAACTAAATACTTTGCAAAAGAGGTCAAATCAGACAGAGGGTGATAACGCCACGTTTACCTGCACATCTCTGCGGGAACTCTCCAGCACCTCTTTTAGCTGGGAAATATAGTCTTTGTTCTCCTTCACCAGTGCAGTCAGAGCTGAATCTCTTGCGTTCCACATTTCCCTTTCTTTCATAGTTTCCTGTTGGGCTCGATCCCTCTCCGCAAGCTCTACACGTAGGTGCTATTAGAAAATACAAAACATTGATTTTCTTCTCATTATAGTTTGCAAGCTGAATAATTTTTTACTATTTAACAACTCTATGTTTTTCATAATGTAAAACATTCAAACTATTGGGAAACTAAACCCCACTGCTCTCTGAGAACCCTGTTTTCTGTATAAGAGGTATCAATGCCTCATTTACTCTCCAATGAAATGCACTCATGTATAATAGCAGCAGTTACTAACCAAGTGACTAAGTAAACAGTATGTGTGCACCGTTGAATAAGAACACTGTTTGTTTGACTCACGTTAATAACATCCTGGTTACACTGGAGCACAGTGTTGAGTGTGATGAAGTCTCTGTCTCTCTCTCTGCCAGCGTCTCTCATGGCCTGCAGCTGTTTCTCCAGAGCTTTCTCTTTTTCGCTCAACTCAGACAGCTGGGCCTCCAGAACCACCTGATTAAAACATAAACATAAAAATTAAGTATAAGCACTGTGGAAAAATGTGCATGTGTTTTCAGCATTATCTGGACCAAATAAACACAAAACTGCTCTTGACTTGTACTCAGGTTATTTACCCAACACAGTAACCCACTGTCACTCTCACTGACTGGGTGTGTTAGCCAGAACTTCAATGTAGGCTCAGTCTATTTACTACTTGTAAGGGTCAAATAACTAAAGTTAAACAGATTAAAATGATGAAAAATCATATTTCAGTAATTGATTAAATTATGCTTTCATTCACTTTTAAATAAATGGCAATTTTTTTTAGGGTTAGCCTATAGTAATTTTTATCATCTAAATTTAGGAACAAAAGAGGTCTGAGCAGTCTTCATTTAAACCGCTCAGTTAGTTCATCCGTTAGACCTCACCTCACGTTCACTGCATGTATCAGTCACTGTGCTGGCCAGTTTTTTGATGAGTTTGTCAGTGTCCTGTGATTCCAGCCCCTGCTCAGCACACAGCTTCCGGATCAAAGTCACACATTCCTGAAGTGAGGAGAGCACAGAGTTCACTGACACATCCATGACCTCTGCACAATCTTGAATCTATAATAAGTTCATCAGTTCAGTACTCACCTGGATTACATTCTCTCTGCTGTGCAGTGATTGGCTGAGGCTCTCTATGAGGTAATTTTTATTTTTCAGACTGGTCTATGTGGCAAAACAGATCAGATGGATATTAGTTTCACAAACAGGCAACATCCCCGGTAAAATGACTCCATGTCATCCCTGAGGGACAGTTCATGGCATTGTGACTCCTTATGACTGCATTCCAGTGTTATATAACTGCTATCAGCTCACACTAGAGAGGAACCATTCAAATGCTCCTACCCAGCATGCACGACTAGTGCTATGAAATTTCAACACTCTGTAAAATACTGAATTAAGGTAAATCATAAGAGAATGGATATGTACTGTGGCCACAAAAAGTAAGTTTATATAACAGCATATCAAGTCATTGCATTGTATAACATTAAATACCTAAATGATTGATCATAGGTCTGTTATTCCTCGTTCCCTAATAATCTATTTAAACTCTTGTTATCCTAATAGTTCTATGCAGTATTATTATATACTATTATAGTATTTTTCTTAACATTTTGAATTAGCTTTTATTTTTATATTTTCATTTTAATTTTATTAGAGTTTTGGCAATTTTGCTATATGCTTTTGTCATTTTTATTTGTTGTGTTTTTATATATATATATTTAAATATAGCTATATGTCAGTTTTGGTATTAGTAATTTTAACTCTATCAAAAAATTTCAAATGTTACCTTGGCAAAAGAAAAAAACCTGAACTGAAATAAGTTCTTTTTTAGTTTTTCTAATTATATATTTATTTCTCCTTTATTTCAATTAACACAAAAAATTGTTTGAAAAGTTTATCCACTGTTTTTCTGACATCTAAATCCTAACAAAAGAAATCTAAATTTCTTTTAAGTACACATTTCAATTTAAAGGTGTGTTTGTGTTTTTAAAATATATGTAACTTTTATTTAATTGTTTTATCATCTAATGCAATGGAATTCATAAATTAATTGTGGCTTAAATGTCTGAATACTTGTTTGGACCACTGTATGAATTCATTCCTCATGTATTTGTATATTTTGTTTTATATTTATATTTAATATATGATGAAGATTAAAAGAGGGAAAAATCACATCAAAATGCAGCAGCTGTCAAGCCTTTAATGAAAGAAAGCCCAGGGCAAACTCCTCTGGTCTGGGAAGATTCCTGGAGGAGGTGTGTGTATGCATGCATGCATGTATGTATACACCTCTCTACGTGGGCAAACCCAAACACTATCTTTTTGAAAACATTCACACACCTTCTGTAATATACCCTATATAAGGCATAATTTGAAAAAAGTCAACAAAAAGATTAGGAGAGGGTGTGCCTCAGATGTGCGGTGCTAAGCCTCTAAAACACAATGCACAGTGCACACGATCGTTTGAAACAGCCATGCCATTTAACTTAATCATCAAGTCATCTTACCACTTGTGGAGACTTCAACTGCTTGGCAGGAGCATCTGTTGTTGGTTTGTTGCGATCCCTTAGCTGTGCCTCAAGAGTTCTGATGTGAGCCTCAGCTTGAACGAGTTGTTCACGCAACTGCTTCACAGCAAGGTGCACCCTACCTTTGGACGCCTAAAAAGAGAGATAAAAATGAACTCCCAAGAAAAATGGTGAACCGTCTGAAGCAGTCTGATAGTCCTCACCTCTCTTTGCAAAGGCATAAAGTCATCTTTTAGCTCAGTCAGGATGTCATTGTTCTCTTCTTCAAATTCATCCTCCGTCCCATTGTTGCCCTCTCCAAAATTCAGGACCCTCACTAACCCTGCTTTCAGTCCCACCTCATCCTTCCCATTCTGCACGTCCCCTCTTCCCAACACAGGAATGCGACTTCCAGCCGGTGACCTCACTGGCTTTCCCTCAATTCTCTTTAACTCTTTGAAAACTGTGTCTATCATGGCCGAATGCTCTTCTGGCCAATCAAATGGATCATTGCCGTCTAAAGAGTCCAGCGACTGAACGGAGGCAGTGCAGGATCGAGTTCGCAAAGAATGACAGGAACTGGACAGAGAGGCGGGGCTGGATCTGACAGATGGCACTTTCGACCAATGAAGAGGCATGCTGCAGGATTTTTCTCGAGAGAGGCCCAATGATGTGAAAGCTTGATCGGGCAAGTGACGTGGAATTCCACAAACGGACTCATAGTCCGAGTCGGACACCCTCAAGGAGTCGCAACACTCACACATCTTGCCTTTCTGACACCGCTTCCCTGTTCTCCTGTAATACGAACATGACTCCGCTTTCTCGGACCACCATTCGTACTCGGAGAGGGCCATGTTGTCCCTCAGCATTTCTCGATATCCTTCCCCTACATAATCCTTCCGTTCCCCTTCATCCTCACTGGAACTACCATTTCTCCTGGAAGTAGATGAGTGGCGCTGATCATACATGCTTCGCACCCATCGTCTGATCTTGTCCCTTTCCTGAGAGAGTTTCTGGAGTCTCTCACTCGACAGTGCTCGGACTCTGGCAATGACTGTGTCGAACTTGAAAACTCGCTCCAAAACAGACACACACTTGCCGCATAAAAACTCCCCCTGACCATCCCCACGTGGTACAGACTGCTCTAATATATGTGTCAGCACACAGAGCAGGTCGATTCCTTTCGTGGGGGTGAGCAGGCCACGAGACTTCGATAGCGAACGAGAGGAACTTAGTGATAAAGTGCTGCCTAGAGATAAAAGATAAAGAACATATACATAACTATAATCGAATACGCAATATTTTTTAATGCTCTTAATTATACAGCACTTTAATACCTTCAGTAATTACAATTAATAATGCACAAATATGCCTTCCTTTTTATTCTCCAATTTATTAAAAATCTATGCAGTAATAACAAATATAATGTAATTAGACATGTTCTCTGCAGGTCATACCCCATGGGCTGCTTTGTGCCGATCTGGGCAAGCTTCCCTTGCTAGAAAAGTCTGTCGGCGTCTGAGGTTGTGCCCCCTTTCTGTTCTGACCTGCATACAGCCATCGCCGCTGGTTACCTTGCAGGTCACTCCCACAAATGCGGCAGCCTTCACTTTTACCTCGAGTAGTCATCATAAAAAGGTGCAGCAGGTGCCCTATAATAATAATAGTACAAAACAACAATAATAATAATTCAATAACAATAATAAAACAAATCTTTAAAAAATGTGTTTCTTGGGGGAAAACATGAATTCGTGATATAGCATGATACAATATACATAAACTTTACACACCTGTTTAAATCTGTCAGTAGTTCACTGTTGTCCTTTGGCTGGGGTGGATCCACTGAATGACAGATCACTCTCCCCCACTGACAGTCTCAGTGTTTACATGGGCTGACTGAACACATCGGCCTTGAGCTCTAAACACACACACACACACACACACACAAATACAAACAAAACATGCTTTATAAAAACAAAATTAATCCGTTTATGGACGACTATAATTGGACACCGCGCTAACATCGTTCATCCAAAAATGATTTTGTGAAACGAATTTATGTAATTATTTACTCACATAATGTTGTTTCAAACCCGCCTAACTTGCTCTTTTACCTGGAACACAAAAGAAAATGTCAAACACAACGTTAGGTGACTGACAGCCACAGTCACCGTCACCATTTACTTTCTTTGCTATTTTTTCCATACAATAAAAGTGAATGACTGTGGCTGTCAGTCTGTCTATAATCTCCTCCTTTGTTAAAAAAAAAGAAAGACACAAGTCAGGAACAGCATCAGGTGAATAAACGTTGACAGAATGTTCTTCTTTTTTTTTTGCACTATTCTTTTCAAACAGATTTATGAAAAACTAGCACGAGCGTTTTAATTCAAATACATTATGTAAATAAGTGACGCTTCGGCAGAGAACTTTCCATACGATTACTAATCCCAGCAGCAGCCCTCTGTTTCTCTCTCCGTGTGCTCATTCAAACATGATTTTAAACCTATATCTCAGAGATAATGTACGGCTGATAAAACCCTACGCGAAATTGACTTTTGGCTCCTGGAATGTCAGAATGAACCTTCAGAGGACAAAACATGATAAACCATACAACCGTTAAACATAGCTGTGAACTGACCTGATAAGTTTAAAAAAACGAAAATATCCCGTTATAATCGCAAACGGACAGATAAAATCCTTCACCGAAGCTCAGGAAGTGTCTTCACGGTCTCGAGCAAATGTTCTCGTCCAGACCATAGTGGCAGCCGCCACGCGCCGCTCTACCTTGCTGACGTCACCATAAATAACCTGTTGCAGCACGCAGCTGTGTGCGCATCGTGCGCATGCGGCAATAGACCATTATATCCGTGTGTGTGTGTATGTATGCATGTGTATATATACATATATAAATATATACATGATAACACATGATAGGTAAAAACTGATAGCCTGAATGCACTGTAAGTCGCTTTGGATAAAAGTGTCTGCTAAATGCATACATTAAATTCAATTTAAATTATATATATATATATGTAACAGCCCAGACTGCAAGCTGATTCGGTCCAGATCCATGTGGATTTCATGTGGGCCGGATGTGGGCCGGATCTGGGCCAAAACGGCTTTATGTAATATAATTAGGCTAAAAATTAAATGTAACTGTAATCTGTTGCAGTTACTGAGAAAAAAGGTGTTATGAAATGACAGTTACTTAGGAAAATATTAACAATAACAAAGGGGGTTACATCTGAATATTTTTTTAAAAAGCTAGGAAATGTTGAATAATATGAATTAGCTGCTTTGCCTGCTTTTGATGCCTCCTGCAGCATTTAAAGGCTGTTTAGTAAAGCAATGCTATTCACGATGAGTGATAAAAATGCATTCCAGTACTGGAAAAAAAGAAGAAAAAGAAAAAATTCTTTCAGAAATCAGAAAAGAGCACATACATAAGAGTGCAGTGCAAAATGTTTTTGATAGGCAACTATTAACATGCTATTGACATTTTAATGTTGAACCCGGGGAAGCTTCTGCAGGTATGTAACTGTCACGCCATGGAGTTTGTGGGCATTCCAGCTGGCAATCGTGACAGTAACTAAGCCTACAGTTAACTGTAAACCGACATTAAACTATCTCAAATCAGATTTTGAGGTGGCTGTGCTTTAAAATAAAATGATTATAATCTTAATTCAAGTTATGAAGGATTTTGAAAGTCTGACAGTAATCAGCGTTGAGCACTGTAAGGTTAGCCCTGCCTCATTTAAATGTTTGAAAATGAATAACAGATAAAAACATTTGTTAGAAATTTAGAAAAGTTATCAAATGCAATAAGTTACATTAATAAACTTACTGAAATAGCTACACCACTGAATACATTTTAAATTGTCTAACTTGTATTCTACCTATTAAAATAAGAAGTAACCTTCCAAACACTGTGTAAGAGCCCGACATTGAGATATAGCCCTTGACACAAACATATTTGGTTACAATTTTTATAACAATTTAATTATGTATTTTATTAAAACTGAATATTAGGCTTTCATTATCTCTGGTCGTAGGACAAAATAACTTGATCACAATATTCAAATAGAGATTCAAGATTCAAGATTTTTATTTGTCACATACACAATTATATAGAGCATATATAACCAGCAGTGAAATGTGAGTCAGGTCCGCTCCATGGACAGTGCAATTATTAAGAATACAACACAGATAAAAATATACATAAATATAGCTATGAAAGATTGAAATAAAAGTAAACAATAAAAATAAGAATAAAATCTAAAAAAGATGTATACTGTAGAATTAAATATAGAACGGAAATAATGTGCATGAAAGTAAACTGTAGTCTTAAATATTAAGATACCCAGGGATGTACAGGAGGCAATGTGCATATGTGCATTATACTGTAGTCTTAAATATTAAAATACACTGGAATGTACAAGAGGCAAATGTGCAAACAGGTTGACACTTCCAGTATGTCAAGAATGTAGTTCAAACGTTGACCTGTGGAGGGCAGTAATACGCCCAGTAGCGTCTACACTACAGTCTGTTGTCTTCAAGCATTGGTGCCTGAAATAAAATCCAGCCAGTAATATCTTATTTATCTAATCTTTTTATCTAATAATCCAAACAATAATTCCGACTTCGCTGAGAAAAGTAACATGTGTGGTGTGTGATCATATAATTTTCACATTAATTATTAAGATCCTTCATAGCAGAACAGTTAGCTACAACTGCATCTGCATCTCTACTTGCTTATTTTGTTTGTGTGTAGTGCTAATTTGCTAGACTAATTTGCTAAGTTTTATTCAGACAATTAGCTTTAATGTATACATCAATAAATGACCTGTTGTCAGTTTCTGTGTCGGAGTAAAACAGTCTCAGCTTGTACCAAATTTTTTCTTGTACTTATAATATTTATTTGAAATAAGATTTGACGACTTTAATAAAATATTAAACTCAGTTTAATATTTAAACTCAATTTTTATTGAACCAAATGTAAATCCATAGTGCAGTTCTCAGGACCTTAGGACTTTGTGGCTCGACTAGCAAACCGAAACAATTGACATTGATCAAAGAATCACAGCATTTGCACATGAGCTTAGCTGTACAACAAAGTAAGTGTTTTCACTCATTATGTTTAATAGAATTCATAATTTAAGATATACACTTACATATCTATGAACTGACCCAAAAAACGTGGCTGAAAAACCTGCCCGGGCGGTGGAACAAAAAGTCATAGAAATGGAGAGAAAGAACAGAACCTACACTCTTCTTGAGGGCAGTGAGAGTGATGGATAGACAGACAGAGAAAGAGGAAAAGAGAAGAAAAGCAAAGATCGGGACAAAGGAAAGAAGAAAAAACATAGAGACGAAAGTCCATCGTCCAGTGAAGATGACTGGAAAAAGAGGTGATTATATTATGCTTTCAATCTTTTAGATGCTGCAGACCCACAAATATCAGCCACTATATATGTAAAAATTTGGAAAACATAACTGATGGCAATAACTATGGAATTTTAAGGTAATCGGCTAACCTAATTGTTTTTATTGTTGCCATTTTATTTAACTTTAATCTAAATTTTAGTGAAAAAAAAAACAAAAAAAAACTTTTAGATATTATTCCGCACATGTGTTATGATCATCTTTGGTATCTCCTTTGAAGGTATCTTGAGGAAAACAGCTCCATATTTAACAAAGCACATACAAAATAATTGAACCCGAAATGACGAGACCTGTTTTACAGAATACGTCTCTATGTCTGTTGCTCATGAACCTCATTAAGCTCTTCATACAACAGGCCCCTGTTTTAAAAATTTAAAGGCATGTCTTGCTTAAAGAGTTTATACTGTGAAAAAACAACATTATAAATGTCAACATATTTGGAGCCCAGTTTGAAAAGCCCTGAGCTAAACTTATAAAAGGTACATACATTTACACTAAATACAAGCTTGCGTCAACCTGCATCTCTTTCCTGTCTCTTTCCACTGTTTATCAATAAAGGCATAAAAAGCACTAATGTGCAATAAAAAATACTTAGCTTGTCAAGATGAAAAAGCCATGATGAGCCAGAAAGATTTAATGTTTTGGAATTTGTGTATTTCGGTACAGTTTGTGGATCATCAATATTTATACTGGTTATACTGGCATTTGCTGTGTCCTCTGGTGTTGCAAGAGGAGATTGGGGGGTGCTGTGAACTTCTACAGGAGAGATGCAGGAGACTGGGCTCGAAGATATCTGAACTTCTTGTTCTGCCCATCTATGCCAGCTTGCCCTTGGACATGCAGGACAAGATCTTCAATCCAAGAATGTCATCCAACAGGGGGCAGCATGTCTGTTCAAATCTGTGGAAGATTACTTGCCTTTACTTGTAAATGTATTCTTAGCTGAGGCTTTTATCCAAAATAAAATCCAAACAAACAAACTGATGCAAACTTTTATGTAAATGTTTTTTTTTTTTTTCAAAGTTGTATTTGCTTGATCATCTTGATAAGTATGGTAAACTGTCTGAATATAGATTTCTTTAGAAAACGTGTGTGGTGTTTTTGGGCTTCAGGTTGTGGTGGCCACAAATATCGCAGAGACATAAAGAATCTAAAGAGCTACAATGCAAGAACAATGGAGTCTCTCATTGTCAATCCCTGTTCACCAGTAACAGGAGCTTCTGTAAAGTGTGCAATGGAAGTATTTAAAAAAAGAGTAATTTCGATTTACAGATGATTTAGTAATGTTAATAAAATGTATTATTATGAATCATTATTATTAATAAATTATTATAAAAAGAAACAGCAACAATAATTATTTTAATTTAGTACAAATTAATTATTATAAAATAATACAATTATTATGGTCATTATTAGTTATAGTAGCTAATTAAGACTTTAGTTAATTATTTATACATTAATAAATAAAATTGATTATTATTAATAAGAACTTTTTATTTTTAAATGTTGTTCTGAATGTTGGGGAAATGTTTATAGAGATAGGGACTTAATTATTGTCATTTGAATATTGAGTTACTCGTTCTTTATTTTTGTTTTGTGAGGAAAAATGGTTATGCTTCTTTAGTAAATATGGTTAAATATGAATTGATGTTTTGAAGCAGTGATTGATAATGTGTTTTATTTTCATGCAGGCATCATCCAATCAAGAGAGCAGGTCGTGCAGGAAGAGTGGCTGCTGGGAAATGTTTTAGGCTGTACACCTCCTGGGCCTTTAAACATGAGACAGAGGAGACCACTGTCTCTGAGATCCAGAGAACAAACCTGGGCAATGTGGTTCTGCTGCTCAAAAGTCTCGGTAAGAATGAGTGAATCTGTTTTTCTACATGACTTCACCATGACAAATTCCAGTGCCAGTTTGATTGTTACAGAATTGCTCTGACATTTAAATTATATGTGACCCTGGACCACAAAATATGCTTTCATGTTTATTTCTCGTTATTTTTAGCAGCATCATATGACCCCTTTAAAATTGGAATCTTTTATAACATTATAAATGTCTACAATCACTTTATTTTAATGAATCCTTGCTGAAATAAAGTATTCATAGAAATGTATATATAATCAAGAAATGTTACCCCAAGCTTTTGAATAGTAGAACACATCTCTTAAAATTATCTCAGCACTACCAGGTTAAAATGACTCATAAAGTGAAATTCCCTGATAGATATTTAGGCAATGTAAATTATGGCTTATGAGTTTGTAGTGTATTTTTGTTATCAGAATCAGAATAAGAATGAGCTTTATTGCCAGGTATGTTCACACATACGAGGAATTTGTTTTCGTGACAGAGCTCCGCAGTGCAACATAACAGCGACAGAACAAAAAACACAATAAGGAATAAAAATACAAAAAAATACAAATAGGTGGGTAAGGATTGACAATATACAAATTGACAATGTATGGCAGGTATATTAAAATGAGCATTTATGTATGTACATGTATATTATGTGGAAAAGTTTTAACTGTACGCTAAGTATGTGTGTTGGATAAATAAGTGTATGTGTATATAAATATAAGTAGTGTAGTGTGTTCCATGTATGTACATGTATATTATGTGCAAAAGATTTAAGTGTACGCTAAGTATGTGTGTTGGATAAAAAGTGTAGTGTATATAAATATAAATAGTGTAGTGTGTCCCACGGTTATTATCAGCTGTTCATAAGATGGATTGCCTGAGGGAAGAAACTGTTCCTGTGTCTGGTCGTTCTGGTGCTCAGTGCTCTGTAGCGTCGACCAGATGGCAACAGTTCAAAGAGGGAGTGTGCTGGATGTGAGGGGTCCAGAGTGATTTTAACAGCCCTTTTGCTCACTCTGGATAAGTACAGTTCTTGAATAGATGGGAGGGTTGTACCGATAATTCGCTCAGCAGTCCGGACTACCCTCTGTAGTCTTCTGAGGTCCGATTTAGAAGCTGAGCTGAACCAGACAGTTACTGAAGTGCAGAGGATGGATTCGATGATGGTGGAGTAGAACTGTTTCAGCAGATCCTGTGGCAGGTTAAACTTCCTCAGCTGGCGAAGGAAGTACAACCTCTGCTGGGCCTTTTTCACAATGGAGTCAATGTGAATGTCCCACTTCAGGTCCTGAGAGATAGTGGTGCCCAGGAACCTGAATGACTCCACTGCAGTCACAGTGCTGTTCATGATGGTGAGTGGGGGAAGAGCAGGGGGGTTTCTCCTGAAGTTTCTCCCACAGTCATCTCCACTGTTTTGAGCGTGTTAAGCTCCAGGTTGTTGAGAGTGCACCAGACAGCCAGCTCTTTAACCTCCTGTCTGTAAGCAGACTCGTCACCGTCCTGAATGAGGCCGATGAGTGTGGTGTCATCTGCAAACTTCAGGAGCTTGACAGAGGGGTCCTTAGATGTGCAATCGTTAGTGTACAGGGAGAAGAGCAGTGGGGAGAGAACACAGCCCTGGGGAGCTCCGGTGCTGATTGTACGGGTGCTGGATGTGTATTTTCCCAGCCTCACTAGCTGTTGCCTGTCTGTCAGGAAGCTGTTGATCCACTGACAGACGGAGGTGGGCACGGAGAGCTGAGTTAGTTTGGGCAAGAGGAGGTTTGGGATGATCGTGTTGAAGGCAGAGCTGAAGTCCACAAACAGGATCCTCACATAGGTCCCCGGTCTGTCTAGGTGTTGCAGAACATAATGCAGTCCGATGTTTACTGCATCGTCCACAGACCTGTTTGCTCTGCAGGCAAACTGAAGAGGATCTAGCAAGGGTCCAGTGATGTCTTTCAGGTGGGCCAGCACCAGTTTTTCAAACGACTTCATGACTACAGACGTTAGAGCCACAGGCCTGTAGTCATTTAGTCCTGTAATTTTGGATTTCTTTGGGATAGGGATGATGGTGGAGCGTTTGAAGCATGAAGGGACTTCGCACAGTTCCAGCGATCTGTTGAAGATCTGTGTGAAGATGGGGGCCAGCTGGTCAGCACAGGATTTCAGACAGGCTGGTGTAACGCAGTCTGGGCCTGGTGCTTTTTTCCTTTTCTGCTTCCGGAAGACCTGGCGCACCGCATCCTCGCTGATCTGTATTGCAGGAGGTGTGAATGGTGAGAGCGCTTGATTGGAGAGGTGTTCAGGGTGGGTTGCAGGAGTTGTGAGTGGTGTGAACAGTTGTTTTGAGAGGCATTCAGGGTTGGTTGCAGGAGTTGTGAATGGTGATAGCGGTTGATTGGAGAGGTGATCAGGATGGGTTGCAGGAGCTGTGAATGGTGTGAACGGTTGTTTGGAGAGGCATTCAGGGTTGGTTGCAGGAGTTGTGAATGGATATGAATGGTTGTGTGGGGAGGTGTTCAGGGCAGGTGATGGGTGTTCTTTCAAACCTGCAGTAAAACTCGTTCAGATCGTCTGCCAGTCGTTGATTCTCCACAGTGCTGGGGGGTGGTGTCTTGTAATTGGTGATCTTCTTTAGGCTTTTCCACACTGATGCGGAGTCGTTCAAAGTGAACTGAGTCCTTATTTTTTCAGAATAATTCCTCTTTGCCACTTTGATCTCCTTTTCCAGTGTGTATTTAGCCTGTTTATACCAGACATTGTCCCCCTTCCTGTAAGCATCTTCTTTGGCCTGACGGAGCTGTCTGAGTTTTGCAGTGAACCACGGTATGTCATTGTTGTAATTTAGTTGAGTCTTGGTAGGAATACACATATCCTCACAGAAACTGATATATGATGTTACGGTCTCTGTGAGTTCATCCAGATCGGTGGCAGCAGCTTCAAAAACACTCCAGTCAGTGAGGTCAAAACAAGATTGTAAATCCTGCTCTGCTTCATTAGTCCATCTTTTTACAGTCCTTAATACAGGTTTAGCTGATTTTAGTTTCTGCCTGTAGGTCGGTATAAGATGAACCAGAAGGTGATCAGAACGTCCCAAAGCTGCTCGTGGAACAGAGTGAAATGCATCCTTTATTGTTGTGTAACAGTGATCCAATATATTACTGTCTCTTGTGGGACAAGTAACATGCTGTCTGTATTTTGGCAGTTCACGGGAGAGATTGGCTTTATTAAAGTCCCCAAGAATGATTAAAACAGAGTCTGGGTGTTGTTGTTCTGTCTCTGTGATCTGCTCAGCGAGTTTCTGTAAAGCTGAGCTCACGTGCGCTTGAGGAGGGATGTAAACACTAACCAGAATGAACGAATGAATCTCCCGCGGCGAATAGAACGGCTTGCAGTTAATGAAGAGCGTTTCGAGATTTGAGCAGCACGTCTTCATTAACACAGTTACATCTGTACACCACCGTTCATTGATGTAAAAGCATGTCCCGCCGCCGCGCGATTTCCACGTTGATTCTGCGTCGCGATCCGCTCTAAACAGCTGAAAGTCCGGCAGATGGAGCGCGCTGTCCGGTATGGTGTCATTCAGCCAAGTTTCCGTGAAACACAGAGCAGCAGAGTGAGAGAAATCTTTATTTGTCCGAGAGAGCAGAAGCAGTTCGTCCGTTTTGTTGGGTAGAGAGCGGAGATTTGCCAGATGGATGCTAGGCAACGGCGTTCGAAATCCGCGTTTTCTGAGTCTCACGAGCGCGCCAGCTCTTTTTCCCCGTAAGCGCGTCCTCTTGAAGCGTGTGATCAGCGCAGCCGCTCCGCCGACAAGAATGTCCAGCAAAACATCAGAATAGTCGAAAACCGGTGAAATATCGGGAGATGTGTGTTGCCGAATATCCAGCCATTCGTCCCTGGTGAAACTGATTGCAGGAATATAACTAAAGACAGGACAAACTAACAAAAACACAAAAACAACTGCAGAGCACGTCACGGAGGCAGCCATCCTGTATCGGCGCCACTCGTAGCCTACTGTGTTGTTCAATGTACATTTTGCGGTGTGGAATTTAGAAACTGGAACTTTAATGCATACATAAATAGACCTAACACAGGTATTCACTCCCTATAATCAAAGACGAAATGTATTTTAATATGTGCTCAAGATCTAACATGTTTTTCTTGATCTGTGTGTCAGGAATAAATAACCTGGTTCATGTCGACTTCATGGATCCTCCTCCTCACGAAAAACTGGTGTTGGCCCTGGAGCAGCTTTACGCCTTGGGTGCCCTTAAACATATCGTGAACTCACTAAAGTGCAAAAAAAATTTTTTCAAATAACTTTATGACCCTATAATTATGCTAAATTAGAATAAATTTTTTTAAGCACTCATAAACTTTGGAAAACTCGGTTGTGTTCACAACAGATTTACAAAGGAGGTTTATGACAAAAAGCTGGGTGTCAATAAGGATTCTGGACCCGCCAATGAACTATAAATTACTCTAAAGCTTTCCATTCATGAATATCCCTTATAGAAGTATATCAATATTTAGCTCTTGGTTTTCTACTTAATTTTGTTCCTCTTGCACTATAGCTCGGTCGAAGGATGCTGAACTTCGAATGTGAGTAAATGATGACAGATTTAGCAATTTTTGTTATTGACTCATCAATGATTACCCTTTACCTGGTGTTGTTACTGTGATGTTTTGAATATTGTTCATTGGTCTGTCCTTCAGTTATAAGTGCTCTGAGGAGATTCTGACCATCGTGACCATGCTGTCAGTGAACAACTCAATCTTCTATCGGCCCAAGGATAAAGTGGTTCATGCCGACAATGCTCGAATGAACTTTGTGGTACCGGGAAGAGATCACATTGTGCTGCTCAATGTATATACACAGGTTTGTTTATGTGTGCACTTAATATCAAAATATCACTCGGAGCAGCAATTAATCTGACATCTGAGGCTTTGCACACTTTTACGACCTGGCAGTTGTGCTAACAGAAATGATTTGTTATTGTCAGAATAGTCATCATGTCTAGCGTGACTTCCTTATGGTAGATGTGCTGCAGTTGGATTGCTGAACAGGTTATTCGGGCCTGTGCGGACGTGTATTTTTATGTGTAGATGCTTTAGAAGGAAGTTCTTGTCTTGTACAATTATAACTTTGAATTGAATAATGTTTTGTAAGAAGGACTATTCAAACAACAGAAACATTGGGTTTTGGCACTTAAAGTAAACATTTAGAAGTCTTTTTTGGTCATTAAACTACAATTACAAAAATGCTCAGTAATTTAAGTTATAAAGCAAAATGTATTTAGCAAAAATTCATTACAGTAATTCTTTCACTCTACCAATCCTGATTGTATTTTTTTTTGGGAAAAAAAGATAAATGGCCTTATAGTCCCAAATGAAGTTTTTCTTACAGTCACTTCAGCCTTTCAACTAGACTCATTATGCATATTTTTGCCAAAAATCATTAGGATATTAAGTAAAGCTCATGTTCCATGAAGATATTTTGTAAATTTACTACAATCAAATATATCAAAACTTAATTTTTGATCAGTAATATGCATTGCTAAGAATTCATTTGGACAATTTCAAAGGCGATTTTCTCAGTATTTCGATATTTTGACCCTCAGATTCCAGATATTCAAATAGTTTTATCTTGTCCGATTATTTCAGATCCTAATAAACCATACATATGGAAAGCTTTCTGCTTTCAGATTATGTATAAATCTCAATTTCCAAAAATTTACACTTAAGACTGGTTTTTTGGTCCAGGGTAACATTGTTTGTGTATCAGGCTTCACTGCTTGCAGTGTGTTTATTGTTGCATGCGCAACACACACAGTTATTGTTTTCATTAGTATTCAGTGGTGTCTTTCTCTGTTAGTGAGTAGAGAATGGTTCTCTATTCATTTTGAATTGGATGATTTACATATCAGTGATGGAGTCAGTTGTAAATGCTGGAAATTCTCTGAACGATTCACTGCCCGAGTCCTGTTTAAAACATGAACTCTCAAGCCAGTTACCTGAATCTTTCTCGTTCTCTCTTTCTCTTCATTGGTTAGAGAGTTGCTCCATGCTCAGTTCAGGTCAGACTTAAGCAAATAATGATTTGCAAAGCATTCCAAGTTGGTTATAAACTCTGTCTGATTCAAAACACTAACTCACAAATGAGTTTTGTGAATATTTATGACTGAATCAATAGAAAGAATGAGTCATTTCTTTGTGAATTAAACTTCACTGCTCACACTGTTTGTTGTTTACCATAGATGAAAATGTATTCAATAGTTTCTCCTTTTCTCTGTCAGTGGGAAGAAAGCGGTTCCTCCACTCAGTGGTGCTTTAAGAACTTCATCCAGTTTCGCTCCATGAAGAGAGCTTGAGATGTCTGTGATCAGCTGGAGGGGTTGATAGACAGGATCGAAGTGGAACTGTGGGAAGATGATTTCCTTATATTGTGTTTGTGTAGAAGTTTGCTGCTTTGCACGTGATTGCTATCTTAACTTTATGAACCTGAATTTAGCTTTATAGACTGAATTAACTTAAGACACTCTTACTTGTGGCCCTTACCGGCTAAAACATTGTAAAGTAGAATTTACGGCACAATTTGCATTGTCAGTTATTGAGGTAAGTGCTTGTTTGTCTCATTAGGGCTTTCCCCATTGCACTTAACCCAATGTGAACATGGTTTTTAATCCAAGTTACAAGGTTTTTTTATTTTCTAATGAGGAAAAAATGTTGAACAGAGAACAGTTGAACAAACATAGCAAAATTACCCGTCAAGAGTAAATATTCACGTGTTTGTTTTTCAGTACTTCCTGTTCTGTGAGATACTAGCGTCACTATGAATCATCAGTCTTTAACAGACAATGTGATCTTTCACATCAGAGGATTTAAACAGGAAGACTTATACAATAGCTGAATGCATGCATACTTGCTGACTGTGTGTTACTAAATTTTAGCCAATGCTTTTTTATATTTAAAGGTGTTTGGCATGATGAATGCAGTTTGTCATCTATTCAAATAAGAATCAATTGTGGTATGAGAAACAGTGCACAAATCCTAGCAAAAGAAATATTGCTGAATTAAATCACTCAGTTATACAGTTCAATGGTCTTAATGCAAAAAATATGACGATATTTGTGATCTGTGGTATGACCTCTGAAACTATTTAAAGAGATAAGACTAGATGTGGATCAAAAGAAAAATGTTATCAAAGGTCATGCCATTGAACGTAATTAAGACACCAGTGTTTTCATAAATACACACAGAGGATGTTTTCAGTGATATCTGTTAAGCTAAGCCTCAGTAATTGTATAAAATACATGATGTTTAGGGAAAAGATGGAAATGTTTTAACTATTGATATATCAACATAAAAGGACAGGATTGTGGTATAAAATGCATTTATTAATCCATGTATTATGACAAGTATACCCTTAAGTTTGTTAGAATATTAAGTGCGGATATAACCGTTCAATCCAAGAGCAGATGTATAAAACCTTTTTTTTATATTAAAAAAAAAAAATTCTGTCCCTTGAAAAGTTCAGATAGTTTAATATATAGCCAGCAGTCAATGATTGGTAGTTTCCAGTCTTATTTTCCCCCTAAAGCTCCCAGATAAACAGAAAGGACAGCCGAAATTAGCCATTAGTCAATGATTATCTAGCATTGTAAAATTCTTTGTCAATAGAATTTCTTTTCCTGAAACCAGAAATGCCAATGAATGATATGTGGTCACGCTTGATTATATTAATAGCTTTCATGACTATGTGATCCAAAACAACACCAGATGTTGATCAAGTTTTTGAAGGAAAACTAGGCCAAAATAGGTTCTGAATTTATATTTCACAGTTGTTTATATCTAGCAATTCTGACCTTTTTTACTCAGAGTTGGGGGGGGAAAGTAAATTGTGTGATTAAAAAGTTTCAGTTACTATATATATTCCATGGCGGAAAAATGGCTTTCTTACCTTGCATTGTTCAAACAATGAAACTACATTTAACCACCACACCACATCCTTCTATTTTAAAATCAGTATGGAAATCTGATCTCCTGATTGCAGCTATGTGTATTTTGCATAAGGCTTTATCTGATCATAAAGTGTCAGCCATCAAATTTCTGCCTTGTTTCTCTTTCTCACTGTGAGTCAGTAGTGGGAACAGTGTGTTGACAGCTTTTAGTACAAGATAAAGGTACAGGTGTGATGGGTATAAACTGTTTCCTTCTTATTAGGCAGTGTGTGTGTGTGTGTGTGTGTGTGTGTGAGAGAGACAAAGAGCGAGAATAACAATAACCTAGTCACTATATTTATAAGCGACTTTATGAGATCTTTATAAACGTCCTTATCGTTCCCATCTAAATGGTGTATATTTCCAGTAATATGTAATGGAGTAGGAAAACAAAGGAATCATTAGTTATGGATTTTTTTCCATTACGACAAGAATATCTTCAAACAACCAACATGGTCTCTTTTGACTTGGATTAGTAACTAACCACCTAGCAACCGCTCCAAACACCCTAGCAACATCCCTCCAGTCCTTGCATGTTCATGCAGAAATCACAAACATGGTTCACAGATATTTAGAGCACTGATATATCCACACTTGTTAGATTCAGTCACATTTAAGGTCAACAGAGATGGAAAAATAAAACACGGGTGTATTAGTCTGTGGATTCCTCACAATCAAACTTAAACCGGTTCAAATACCAGCAGAGCGAGTTCAACAGGTAATAAAAGAGTAAAAGGAAAGAGGGAGGGAGAAACAAAGAAAAACATGTAGAAGAGGTGGAGACACGTTGTTATGTTAACTAACATGATGAAAAGTACAGTGAAAGGCTTGAGGAAGACAGAAAGGACTGAATTGCACACCTTTCACATTGTTTTGTTGGATACACAGATAGACTGGAAAATGTGCTTCAGGAGCGAAGCGAACTTCAGAGGCTGATGAACATCTGGGTTCAGCTACTCTTCAACTCATAGGTAGTTGCATGCTTTTAGAAACATTTTTGGTGATTTTAACTTTGAAAGGATCACTTTTAATTTTGAAGGATGTGATTTTAAATGATAAGTAAGTAGTCTGTATGCAAATGTAGAGTAATGATTAGTCATTAGTTCACAAATGCAGGTATAAAAATAGGGCTAGATGTCACATGGCTATATTTAAATAACAAAAGTTTTTGAGTCAATTTTGAGTCCAATTACAAAAATATACGTTCTCTGGTAGTTGTTTTATGTTGGTGTCAAACACCCTCTTAATTTTGAATTATTTTTGTTGTGAATTCTTTCCTCCAAACTAAAATTCCTAAATCATATTTTTGCAAAAAAAAAAAATGTAATTAATAGGCAGCTTAATTCTATCATTCCAATGTGATGACATGCCCCACAAATGGTGTGTTAAATGAATCATATCTTATTTGACTATATTTTGGCAAACAATGTTGGAAAATAATTTTTTTTGTTGTTGTCTGTTGTCTTCTTAAAAAGAATTGACTTTCAAAAACAAACCTATGTGAAATTCAGTGTGAAATTCAGTGTGATTTAAATGTAGGGTGTGTTACTGTCATAATTGGTGAAAGGTCTCAACTGACTTTATCTGGTTTGTGCTAAACCTGTGGGTGTGTGCTTTCAGTTTGGCAAGTCATTTAGTCTATATGAATTATACCCGCATAAACATGTTTTGAAAAAGAACCTGTTCTGCATGTGCTCAATTAATGCTCCTAAAAATGAATGTTTTGATGAAAGCAGACCGTTTTAAATAGCCAGTGGGAAAAACCTTTATAGTATGCAAAAACATAGACTATTTGATTCTAGAACTTCTCAATTCAACCTAGATTTTACGCATTCATATTACACATCATATTCAATAATCATTTATTTACAAACGATGTGCTTGTTTGCTATGAGACGTTCCCATTTTGTGACTTTCATGACTTGACTCAGAGTTAAAGCTTAACCATAAGCACACAGAATTAATCTGGGATCTGTACCTGTAATGATTTAAAACTTCCTATTCATCCGGAAGAAGGAGGCGGGAACCGGCGGACAATCAAACATTTTAATAATACAAAATAAACACAAACCAGCTCACCAGCTCACCAGCCCCTCACGGACGACTGGTGCGCTCAAATAAAACCAAAACACAACTAAAAGCCCAGGCCTGGTCCTCTCTCGTCCTTCACTGTCGTCGCTCCAGTTTTATATTCTTCCATCTCCTACGTGGGACTCGAGACCGGCGGTGGGCCGCAGGTGCCACTGATTTGCCCAATCACTGCCGGCCTCACTCGTGTTCCCACGTCCCTCGGCCCCGCCCCACTCGCCACAGTACCCTATTTAAAAACCATTATATTCTGGTTTGCTTTTCCTGTATAGTCATACTTTAGGGTTTAAGTCAAACACTCTTTTGGGTGGTTCACACTAATTTAAAACCCCTGTAATTTTATGTACATAATCATTAACATGCAAATAAGAACAGTAGCCTGAGGTTTACAAGTGTACAGTGTATTAATTACTAACCCAAGATAACGTATGAACAATGTAAAACATGGGACGAAAATAGCGCCGACTTACCCAGTAAAGCCTGACATACAAAATAATAGACAAATAATTTATTTTTTTTATTTTTAACAAAAGAGTTTACTGAACGTTTAGACAAAGTATATTAAAAAAGTTTGCATGTGTTTTTGTCAGGCTTTTATGGCTCATATATAGGCTAATGAGGAGCTCTAATTTGAGGAAGAATAAAAAAATAGCAATTTGGTGTGATTGCTAATATTTACAAGGCCAAAAAAGTAAGATGAAATTCTGATAGCTTGTAATTTAAATATTTTGTAACCTTTTAGTTGTAACTATATCTCCCAATAATATGTCTTAACTAACTAACTTATGGATAAATCAGGTAAATCTAAGTTGATTCATTCTAGTTAAGTATTTATTTTGAAATACTGCTAACAAAAAATTAATTGTAATTTAATTTTAAAAATAACTTTAAAAAAAACCAAAGATTTCCATGTAAAAGGTTTTCAGAATTATACTGAAAGGCCCTTTACTTGGTATAAATTATAATATAAAAATTATAAATGATAAAAACTGTAAATTATTATCAGACAATGTAGTTAACTGAGTACAACAGGACTCTCAGATTTGATCATTTTGAAAATTTAGAAGCCTTTGCATATCAAATATGAAGCAGTAGGCTTAAGGTTAAAAATGACCCTGCGTTCAAACGCTGAGTCATTCAAGGCCTATGATGAAATTAAAAGAAAAACAAGCAATAGCACTAACGTGTGACAGACTAAACTCCTGTTCTCATCGCACTTGACTGCTAATGATGCAATTTAGTTAGCAATCTTCACCCTTGAATTATATTGCTTTGGTGTTCCGAGTTTATTCCTGAGCAGCTTTACATACACAAGCTCTTAAAGATCACACACCTCTTTTAAGTCTCAGAATATGTTCCATATGTTCAAATATGTTCCAGAGTCTTAATGAAATGATGTGCCTGTTGTGAAAACCATCGATTGTGTGGTTCCATGAAGAACCTTTAACATCCATGGCAACTTTCCATTGCACAAAAGGTTCTTAATTGTGGAAAAGGGTTCTTTAGAATATTAAAACGTTCTTCACTATAAGAAAAAGGGGTTCATTAAAGAACTGTTCATTGAAAGGTTCTTTATTGCCATTGATGGTTCCATGAAGAACCTTTAACATCTACGGAATATTTCCATTGCAGAAAGGTTATTTATAAAGATTCCTCAGATTATTAAAATGTTATTCTCACTAAAAATGGTTCTTTTAAGGACTCTTTAATGAAATGTTATTTGGGGTAAAATGGTTATTCTACAACATGATAGGGAGTGTATTTGTGACCAAGACTGATAGTGTATTGTTCCATCTTCCCTCAAAGGTTTCTCTGCTCAACACTTCCATTTTCTCTTAATCTGCTCCCGTGGATCTACATGATGAGTGACAGCAAAGAGAAACCCAAGGGCAGCAAAAAAGGGACCAAAGTCAAGCCAAAGCTTGACAGCAAGGGTAGCTTCAATGTGGGAACTTCAGAGCAACGACAGAAGCCTCTTAGGAGAAGCCGCAGCAATGATATGGAAAACCACCATCATCAAAGTAGCCGAGGTAGAGAACGGGACCAGAAAGAAGGTGGAAGCCAACAACGGGGTCACAGCGAGGAGGGAAGGATGCGAGACCACAACAATGAGCCTGGACACAACAAGACCGAGCAACCCATAGATGATCTGCTGGACACGGAGTGCATCGTGTGCTTCTGCAGCTTTGACAATATCTTCAAAGCTCCCAAGTTACTCTCCTGCGGCCACACATTCTGCTTGGAATGCCTGGCACGCATCAATGTGAGTTCTCCAGAGATCAAGACGTTGTCTTGTCCGATCTGTCGGGAGCAGACGGAAATCCGACACGGTCGAGATCTACCACATTTGGGAAATAACGAAGACATCTTCCGCAGACTTCCGGCTGAGATGCAACGGGCGCTTTCTGTGCGCTTTAAACGCAGCGAGGGCAAACTCGTCCTCAAGAATCCACCAACAAACAGCTCTTTTAACACCATTTTAAATCTGCCGGTGTTTAAGAAAAAAGAGGAGCAGGTCAGCAGTAATCCGCTTGGAGTCATGGAGGAAGGTCTCAGCCAGGCGACTATGATCGATGTGGGAAGGCCGCCAAGCAGGATGAGGGGTCACATGAGAAGGATAATGTATTCCAATCAGTGCTATTATGCTGTCGTTGCAACCATCATCGCAATCACTGTGGGTTTAATGCTGGTGGGCATCTTCACTTTTGTGGTGCCCTATATGCAAAGAACAAATAGTCAATCTCAGAACCCAACTTCTCCAAAGCCTTGAAAGATGAGGAAATTGACAGCGCACAAGAAGGATGACGGGCAAAGCAAAACAAGCTTGTTGCACTGAACACAACACAGCATTTTTTTGCTTTTGTGTAAGATGTTTCAGACAGGCTCGATAGGAATGAACTGGAAAAACTTGAACATATGATGCACTGAAGTCTGTTGAGCGCGGACGTATTTTGCACAAACTGAGACACTGTTTTGGAAAGGTTTTTAAGAGCAAGATGCAATGAGGATGTCTATTCTGACCAGTGATTAACTGTATTTAAATCAATGGAAATAAGTGTATATATATATATATATATATATAATTTTTTTTTCTTAAAGGGCTGGATAATATTATCATACAATATTACTATGTCACTTGATTTTGTGAAGAATTATATATTTTCATGTATTTCTTTTCTATATGGTTTCTGGTATTGATGCTGAAGGACAAAAATGTGACAGCTCGCCAATGCAAATCACCTCAGTCTAAAAATGTACATGGCAACACTAATGTAAGCTCACAAATGTTCTTTCTTTTGTTAGAAAGACATTTATTAGAAATAGATATTTCTTTGACATATGCTGCACATGATGTAAATAATATACTCTATGTATTATTCAACTGTATGTTCATTTTGTATTATTATTCTTTTGCACAAATGGGGAGAGGCCAAAGTGGAAAATAATAAACGTTTAAGACCATTCTCTATTTGAGTGACATACTACCTACAATTACAACTTCAGTCAGAAAACATCTATAAGAATAAACTTAAACTTGATATTGTCAATGGCTTCCCAAAGTCATAGACAGACACATGACTTACTCACATGATTACTCACATATGCACGAGAACGGGTGTTTCCGCAGGACTGCAGTATCATAGGGGTAAAACTAGTGAAGGCCTATAACTCTACATACATATAGGGCAAAACAGCAGATAAACCGAAAATATGTTGCAGGTCTGCTCTGATAGCAGAGTAAAAACAATGCTCAAATGAAAAGAGTAAAATGCAAGTAACTTACATAGGTTGAACAAATATGGTAGAAAACATTTATTTGTCAATGTCAAGGACATGCATCCATAAACTTGCGAATTTAGGACAACATGGATAATACTAACACATTATTTATCCCAATGTTTAGTCCATGTGTTAGACTCGTTCTGCCAAATTCTTTCCATTTCTGGTCAGTCCTGTTTTGCATTTATCACTACAGAACCAACAAAAAGAGAGCTCAAATTCCTTCCAGTGTATATTCTATACAGTGCAGACATTTACAAGTTACATTTTAGACTGATTTGCTTTCCGTTAAAATGCAAGCCATTTTCTCCAGTTCTCTATTCCACTGCTTTGTCCATTGAAAGGTCATAAGGAGATGGAGCATCAAAATATAGCTTAATATGCAATATATTATATTCATTTCAAAATGTAGCATATTTGGGACATTACTACGTCATCATAACTGTGCAAATGCACACACTTTTATATTTATAAACCATAGCTAGTATCTGTCAGCCTGTCAAATATGAGCTCGTCTAGGTTAGAGGCTATATTTTTGCACTTTAAATGGTCTTAGCCTACATAGGCTACACATTTCTTTTTATATATTAATTATATTGTATATTATTTATTTTAATGCTAAATTGTGACATTTTTATTTATATAATCTTGTTTTTATAAATAAAAATAAGATAAAAAAATAAACAAATGATCTCGAAAAAAAGTTTACTATGGTGTTCTCGTCACGTAACCAGCAATTGACAAATCGTCAATATTGTTATTACTATCATTATTATAAATGGACATTTCACATTATGTTTTTAAATGTCGTAAAGATTATTGGCCTTTGACTTGTGCAAGCGGTACGTTCCTAAACAAATTGGGTTGCAAATTCATTTTTCTGATCTCCCGCAAGTGCCTTAAAATTAAAGGTAGTACCCTGTCATCTGGAAAATAACCGTATAATTAGCACACTGTGTACACGAGGGAGTCATGTGAAGTCCACGATTTTTGCACACATGCGGGTTGTTGAATAACCAACACCCCTCTATCTGACGCAAGTCTCGAGGCTCCACATAACGCTGGGTAAATTGTGCCATTAAAGTTCTGGCTCTGGAGTTGCTCAACCCCTCTCTCAGCACCCAAAAGTGATTTTAGTCGGCGTTAATCGTAAGGACTGCATTTAAAAGGACCACGAGAGTCCCAAAAGAAAGTGTGCGATGGCTTCGACTCCCTCCGCTTCAGCCCTGTCAGCTGTTCTCCGGTGTCAGGGGAATATCCTCGCCCGAAAACAGGCGAGCAAGAAGCGGCCTCCCGCCTCAGTGTACGGGCTCGGGGTGACATGTGGAGGAGACTCGGTCAAATCTTATTTTCGCTCTCTTTGGGGATTCATATTTCACAGGGAGCGAGTGGAGATTCCCGGAGTTTTGTCCATTTCAGCGCGATTTGAAACGGGTTGTTCTGGTAAATCTTCGAGAGGAAATAGTGAATCCAAAGATCTTCTGGTCAAAAGCTCCCTAAAGACTGACAACAAAATGTTAACTATGAAAGTATCAAGTGAACCAAATCAATTGCCAAAGACGAAACTGACGTCGGATAATACTTTTGCTTTTAAATCCCAACGTTACAGTGTTTTATCCATCAACAGCCTGGTTCTTCGACTAGATGGCTCTTATTTACGAAAACTAAACTCAGATTATCCATGCACTTGCTGTATTTGTATAGTTTGCGCCCGGAGTAAGAGCACGCTAAACTACAGTATTGTGAATCCATGGTTTTCTCTTGGCTTTTTGTGGATTTTAAAAAATAAACTGATACATTTATCAACCGCAGTGTCAGACAGTGTGCGGAAACTTGGAAGTGGCTGGAACCAGCTTCATCCGGATGTAAGTTGTCGCCGGTGTGGTTTTAAAAGGTCACAAGATGTCAAACATTTAAAATAATAATAATAATAAATATATATATATATAATTAATTTCTACATTTTAAATAAATCTCCAGGAAATGACACCTGCTATTCAAAACTATTAATAAAGAAGGATTTTCCTGTATTAAAGTACAGAAATTATATTAGCTATATGTTTTAAGAGTCAGAAGCTAGAACATACTGCAATGGTATAGCCTAAATGTTGTATAACAATACTGTTTTCTTTTTTGTAGTGTGATAAGTTTAGTGGATATGTCAAATGTACTTCTGAACATCATGAGGATCGACCTAAGACACTGGAAGGAACTGAACCTGGGGAATGAGTCGTCTTCTAGAGACTGTGGATGGCATGCACTTCACACAAATGCACTTTCATAGATAGATCGAATGATTGATTGATAGACAGAAATATAGATACATGTGAATGCATAGAATGTCAGTAATTGTAGTCTTATGTTCTTTCATGTGCTGTCTTGTTCACTTCAGCTTTATGGGATGTATTGTATTGTTTTATACACTGTCTACTTGATTTTGCACTGTTATTGCCAGCCAAAGTTTCCCTTTGGAGTAAGAAACTATTATTACTATACAAGCTGCTGACTATCTTCAGCTTTTCTAATCTGGTAACTTTAAAAAAAAAAAAAAAGTACGAAAAAAAATTTTTGTTAAATGAACAGGAATCTGATGCTGCAATGCTTGTTTGACTTTGTTTATTATTAAATAGGCCACATAATAATGCTTCATTAAAAAACATCAAGAAAGATCTGTCTATCTGTCTGTCTGTATTGGATTTCTATCTGCATGTCTGGAATCAATATACAATAATCAACATTTGAAGTTGATCAAAGTTGTCCTGAGCAAAGAGTACATTTTGGTTTTAGGTTTTAGGACAACTTTGATAAAAGGTTTTGATCCACTTCAAATGTTGACTAGCTACTGTATTATCCTGCAAAAATCTTGAATCCTATTATTTTATTGCATCTTAACAGAGTAGTTGGTTTTATTAAGTAGCATGCATTTTCCAGGCTTAGAAAACTCTAATTGCAGGTGATATCCAAACATACAATGAATGTTGGATCATTTTATGATTTAATGAAATTCATAAGTTACAATTTAGCTACGTCTGGCACAAGACTTTTCTAACTGAGGGGGACACTTGTTTTCCACCTCTGTAACAGGATCCTCACCAGAGGCAGAGACCCTACTAATAATTTCGCGGGATCACCACGAGGCCTTATGATTACCCACATCACCACCCCGCCCCACCATGACGCCACCCGGAAGTCAAGTACTCTTGCATTCTCGAGCAAATCTTGAAGCGTATACAAAGGCAGGAAGTTTACCGTGCTTCAAATTAACGATCGTTTAACGTCTGTTCCACATTAGATTCATATAAATTACTTGGATGAGTTGAAATGGGACATAATCTTTAATGCAACGGAAGTATGACTATATTGGCTTACTGTAGAAGACGGGAAACATGCCAGAGTATGAGAGCACGTTGACACATGTAAGTATATGTTGGCATTTTTTACGCATCCTAGTGTTGTTTAATCTCAGCCCTCATTTGTGATGAACCGAACGGTTTAGTCTCTTACTGTTTAACTGTTGTGGCTGGAAGGAAGAGCTACAAGTGAGATTGTTGATCGACGAAGGAATCTTCTTCATAACGCTTGTCCATATTTACTCGTACAGTGCGGTATTTCTGACTAAACTAGCATGCAATTTGCATTTTGAAAATGAACTCAGTTTCATGTCAAGGACAAGGTCTACAGTACACAGTGGTCGAACTGAAAATAATTTCAGAGGGGATGGTTTGGTCAGGTATTACTTTGGAGGGCTAGTTAACACGATAACAAAATTTCTTTTTTTCGAGAAATTAGAATAAATTCACTGAAATTGAGCACCAGTCAAATTCAAATGTATTGGATTTGTTTTCCTTCTCTAATGTAATTAAATACTGAAGCCTTCTCAGATGTTTGATTATGAAACATACAAATGTAATTTGAATTCAGGTCTGTTGGCAACCCTACATATTATGCATGCTTTTTCTTTGCTTAAAGGGTTAGTTCACCCAGATAGCAAATTTATGTAATTAATAACTTACCCTGATGTTGTTTCAAACCCATGAAACCTCCGTTTATCTTTGGAACACAGTTTAAGATATTTTAGATTTAGTCCGAGAGCTCTCAGTCCCTCCATTGAAGCGGTGTATACGATATACTGTCCATGTCCAGAAAGGTAAGAAAAACATCATCAAAGTAGTCCATGTGACATCAGAGGGTCAGTTAGAATTTTTTGAAGCATCGAAAATACATTTTGGTCCAAAAATAGCAAAAACGATGACTTTATTCAGCATTGTCTTCTCTTCCATGTCTGTTGTGAGAGAGAGTTCAAAACAAAGCAGCTGGATATCCGGTTCGTGAACGAATTATTCAGTTCACCAAATCGAACTGAATCGTTTTAAACGGTTCGCATCTCTAATACGCATTAATCCACAAATGACTTAAGCTATTAACTTTTTTTTAATGTGGCTGACACTCCCTCTGAGTTCAAACAAACCAATATCCCGGAGTAATGCATGCACTCAAACAGTACACTGACTGAACTGCTGTGAAGAGAGAACTGAAGATGAACACTGAGCCGAGCCAGATAACAAACAAAAGACTGACTCGTTCACGAGTCAAGAACCGGTTGCATCGGTTTTCGGATCACCAGAAGTTCTTTCGGACAGTTCGATTCAATAAACCTGTTGAAGAAAACGGTTCACCGGTTCTTTTGCGCTCAACGTATAATGGCGTCATTTGCGATGATTGCCCTTGATTCAAGCCTTTGGTTTACCTGCGCTCATAACACTAGCACAGAATCAGTTCAGAATTAATCACCAAAAGAATCAGTTCAGTTCAGACGCCCTGTGTGTCGGTCTGCTTCACGCTGAATCACACATGTGCAGTATCATCATCTCCTCGGTTCAAGAATCGGACGCGTCTGACAGAAACGGTTCTTGACTCGTGAATGAGTCAATGTTTTGTTCGTTATCTGGCTCGGCTCGGTGTTCATCTTCAGTTCTCTCTTCACAGCAGTTCAGTCAGTGTACTGTTTGAGTGCATGCATTACTCCGGGATATTGGTTTGTTTGAACTCAGAGGGAGTGTCAGCCAGATTACAAAAGTTAATAGCTTAAGTCATTTGTAGATTAATGTGTATTAGAGATGCGAACCGTTTAAAACGATTCAGTTCGATTTGGTGAACTGAATGATTCGTTCGCGAACCGGATATCCAGCTGCTTTGTTTTGAACTCTCTCAGAACAGACATGGAAGAGAAGACAATGCTGAATAAAGTAGTCGTTTTTGCTATTTTTGGACCAAAATGTATTTTCAATGCTTCAAAAAATTCTAACTGACCCTCTGATGTCACATGGACTACTTTGATGATGTTTTTCTTACTTTTCTGGACATGGACAGTAGACCGTACACACAGCTTCAATGGAGGGACTGAGAGCTCTCGGACTAAATCTAAAATATCTTAAACTGTGTTCCAAAGATAAACGGAGGTCTTACGGGTTTGAAACAACATCAGGGTAAGTTATTAATTACATAAATTTGCTATCTGGGTGAACTAACCCTTTAATATCTGTTAATCTTGCTTGTTTTACAGGCTCTGCTGAAAGTCACCATGCCACTTTGGACAGAAATGTCTATATCAGAATCCTGAAACCTGGAATATGTCTTAATTTCACCTTCCTTCAGTATAATGTTACATATTGCTTCTACAATTGTGAAAGCTGACTGAAAAATATGCAAAGCATGTGAATAGAAAAAAAAATACATCTAATATCCACAAGACTCTTTTTCACATCCCTTCATCAAACTTTCCTGTTCTACATTCCCATTTCTTCCTTCCTGAATCCTCTGTCCTATCACACATCAGGCCATGCCACGCAAAAGAAGTCCTCTCATCATTTGTGGTGCTTTCATATTTGTAGCATGGAACGCTATTCTTATTTTTGTCCTCATGAGACGCCCTTCCACTCAAGGGGCTCTTGACAGCCCGGACGAACTTGGTAACATGGGTGACAGAGCCGGAGGAGGCCAGTTTGGAAATATTATGAATAAGGTGATGCATGTAGCTAATGCATTTGAAGCTGAAATTGAATCGCAGAAGAAGATCCTATTGCAAATCCAGAGCCATTGGTCGGTTTGGGAGAACAAAGGTGGTGTGACATCTGCTAAATCAAAATCACAAGCTGAACATTTAGCTCCGGTGGTCATCCCTATTTTAGTCATTGCCTGTAATCGTGTGACAGTGAAACGCTGCCTTGACAAACTCATTGAGCACAGACCGTCGGCCGAACTCTATCCAATCATAGTGAGCCAGGACTGTGGACACGCAGAAACATCTGACGTGATTGCCTCGTATGGCAGTCAGCTGACTCATATCAAACAGCCTGATCTTTCTGATATCTCAGTACCTCCACAGCATAAGAAGTTCCAGGGTTACTACAAAATCTCAAGACATTACCGTTGGGCATTCAACCAGGTTTTCAACACCTTTTCATACTCCTCAGTTGTTGTTGTGGAGGATGATTTGGAGGTAACTTAAACTGCAACCTTTTAATACACATTGTTTGTATAAACTCTATTATTAAAAGAACAGTTAATACAAAAAATGAAAACATGAAACCCATTCATATACAATATAATTAAATGGTTCCTATGATGGTTATCATTCGCTATATTCAAAAACAATAGTTTTGTGTAAAAGAGAATAATAATAATAATACACACACACACACATATATATATATATATATATATATACACAACATAAGAAGTTGGTTAAACAGATGGTTAAGAAGTAAAATTAACAATAAGTTAACAATAACAACAATTAATAATACATATTTAAATGTATTATACAATAAATTAATCCAAAATTTAAATATTATACACAAGGAGTAATAGTTAAAACTATTATCAATTTCTTTTCCGTACTTTTACCTTTTTTTTACCCTTACAAAAAATAAAAATTGTAAAAAATAAAAATGATTACTATGATCATCATCATCATGTGCTTTATTCAAAAACAATAGTTTTATGAGTGTATTGTGTATATATAACAGATGAGTTAGAAATAAAAATTATAGTAAAAAAGATTCTCAATTTATTTAAAATATAAATAAAATAAGAAAACAGTGTACGTTTTATGTTTAAATATATATATATATATATATATATATATATATATATATATATATATAGATACACAAACACTCACACACACAAATAATTGAATTGTTGAATTATGGTGAATGGTGAATTTTATTTTGTTGATGGTATGTTTTATTACTTTCACCAGGTTGCCCCTGATTTTTTTGAGTACTTCAGAGCACTTCATCCGATTTTAAAATCAGACCCGACTCTGTGGTGTGTGTCTGCCTGGAATGACAATGGCAGGGAAGGATTTGTGGACCCTGGAAAAGCGAGCCTGTTGTACAGGACAGATTTTTTCCCAGGCTTGGGTTGGATGTTCACAAAAGACCTCTGGGCAGAGATCGAGCCAAAATGGCCGGCCTCGTTTTGGGACGACTGGATGCGCCACCCCAGTCAGCGCAGAGACAGGTCCTGCATCAGACCAGAAATTTCCAGAACTTTAACGTTCGGTCGGAAGGGTGTGAGTTTAGGGCAGTTTTACGACAAGTATCTCCGCTTTATTAAGCTCAATACCGAATTTGTGCCTTTTACAAAAATGGACCTTTCTTATTTAGAAAAGAAGAAATATGATGAGAGTTTTGAGAAGGAGGTTTACGGTGCTCCGGTTGTCACCGTGGAGGACTTGCAAAGTGGGAAACTAACTGGGTCTGGCCCATTTCGGGTGCAGTATTCTAGCCCTGACAGTTTTAAAACATTGGCTCGCAATCTTGGTGTGATGGATGACCTGAAGTCAGGAGTCCCACGAGCCGGGTATAGAGGTGTAGTTCATTTCCTTTTCCGTGGAAAGAGGGTCTATTTAGCTCCACCAGCAGGATGGAGCCAGTACGATCCGAGCTGGAGTTGAAGTGGGCTTCACCTACTGTACATCACAGGAATTTTTTATT
This sequence comes from Carassius carassius, assembly GCF_963082965.1. NCBI lineage: Eukaryota > Metazoa > Chordata > Actinopteri > Cypriniformes > Cyprinidae > Carassius > Carassius carassius. Next base: position 6,036,519 of record NC_081795.1, read on the forward strand.
AAGATGTGAAACACATGGAAATTCTATTTCATATTACCTGTTCTGTATCACCTTGCCTTAATTCCATTGTGCTGCTTAATGATGGAAAAACCTCTAGTAAGGGTTTTAGAAAAGAGATATGATACCAAAGATGATAACGTATTGATCACTCAGACTTTTTGCCTCAGGTTTCATTATTTGTCTTTATGAAGTCAGCTAGGATTTATCTGAGAACTATGTCACCATTAAACTCACAGATTAAACCTAAATCTTACGCTGACCAGCTATACACATTTTTCACACCAAGTATATTTGTCCAGGAACTAAAAATGGGGGTAAATATGTTTAAAAAAACACTTATTTTTAAGACTGTGAATACTGCTCTAAGTGCCTTTGAATGTAGGTTTTTTTTTTTGCTTCACCTCTTTGTCTTTATTTGTCACTTTTTTTGTCACTTTCACTTTATTAAATTGTGTATGGTTCATGGCATAGTGTTTGAAATATGTGAGGAAAAATCATTTGACACTTATGTTTTGTGTTTTACTTATATTATTATGACTCATTTATTGCTCAGATAAATAAAAATGCTAATAAAATAATACACTAGAATATTCATAACTGCAGCAACAATATTTCAATTCAGTCCTAAGCATACAACAAAAAGAATTTACATATAAAAAAATAAAAATAATGAAAACATACTAATACGGAGGGTTTATGAAAAAGAGAAATAAAAATAAAAACAGCAGATCAAAGTTTCACATTTCAATTTAACGTTACGTTACCAAATAAAATTGTATCTATTTTGTTAGCAATACGAGAGTCAAAGAAGACATTGAACCATAAATACCCAAAAAACATAGTTTAGAAATACTATTTTTTTCTTTTGTGTATAAAATTTACCAAATAAAAATTATGATTATTTATTAGCCACACAAACGAGTCAAAGAAAGTCACTAAAACGCTCCCACGTTATTACGTTACACGACGTCAACTACAGTAGCTCATTAGTCCTAAAGGCTTTCGTTTCGCGTTTTATATTTACCTCACTCATATATTACATTTCGTGTTGTTGAATGGCGGAGGGAGTGCGATGTTAGCCATGGGGCAAAACTGAGGCGTAGAATGGACTTTTGGCGATTATTTGTCATGTAATCTGCATATTCTTCAGTTTATCTTTCATGGCACTTTTAAACTCATCAAACCGGTTTATTTATTTGCTGAGAGGCATTTGCAGTAGCGAACAAACTAACGTTATCACAGTAAATAATGAAGGCAAAGACATTTAAAATATAGACAAGTGACTTTACTTCTTTGTTTCGCTTCAGATCTGACAGTTTTCCCCTTGTTAATCGTCGACATTTGATCTCGGATATACGGAGAGGCCTGTAAATGGATCCGGCGTTTTCGCGTGAATGTCCTGCGGGTTCAGGAGCACCTTCAGTGGAGGAGAGAGGAGGAAATCAGCCGGAGGAGGTGACGGACGATAGCAGAGAAGCTGATGGGGAATCCGAGGAGACAGAGATGGAGGGCAAAGACTCGGAGAGATCTAAATGTCAAGATGAAAACTCACTGCGTGGAAAACTGACTGAGGAGGAAATAGATCCTAGAATCCAGGTATAAAGTTTTAAATAAAGCAGCGCAAGGCACATGGCAGACAGAGTGCAAACCAGTGAAGTGAACAAACAGTGAATATTTTTAGTACAAATAAACCACAACACTGTTGTTGTGATTTATTAATATATATCAATATATAAATCAAGCCCTCTAATAGCGGACTATTTATCAAAGCATAATCAATAAATGATTAACATTTTTTAATGCTCAACAGCTTTGTAGTTCATGGACATTCAGTTATGAATGTGCGTTGTGAATCAACATTTTGTTTTGAACTATTTGTATGTGCAATATAAATAAAAAATGAAAACATGTTTATTCTTTACTATATATATATCTTTACATGTTTTATCTATTAATATTTTCATTTATTATTACGTCATGAGAATCATACGTTACATTTTATTTGAAAAATCTAAAATATCTTTTTTATGTTCTTTGAAGTCACCACCCTTTGATTCCTGGATTCTGCATCTGTGCATTTCGGGCATTAATATTATATAACAACTGATAATAATGTTGGTTATTATAAAGTTTCACCAAAGGTATTTTCATGGAGGTTATTGTGATCTCAGTGACTCTCCAGTTTCTGGCTCAAGCTTATTTTGGATTGAACCAGCAACCTTTAAGCCAGCAACCAAGATTATTTACCATTAGTAAAATAATGTGTTTCTGTGTCTAGGAGGAACTGGAGCGTCTGAACGAGGCAAGTGAGGAGATCAACAAGATGGAACTGGAACTACAAGTATGTGAAAAATTGTTCCTGACCTCAAGGACATTTGGGACTGTTTCTTGCTCTTAAGTATATGCTTATTATTATGGCTCATTGTAATTTAATAGACACTTTTAATTCGGCGTACAGGACTATAATCTCGGTTTTAGCTAGACTGTACTTTGGATCAAACCTGCAATCTTTCTGCTATCAGCCCGGATCAATAATTGAATATTAAGGGCACCACATCTAATGTTATATATCATCGTTACACACACACACACACACACACACACACACACACACACACACAGTATACATACATATTATTATAATATATATATATATTATATTATATACAACATATACAATATTATATACAACAAATAACATAAAATTTACTAAAAACTTCAAAATTATAATAGACACATATATATATATATATAGTCTCTATTATAATTTTGAAGTTTTTAGTAAATTTAATGTTATTTGTTGTAATGTAATTATTATTTTTTTTTGTTTATATAATTTTTGTTTTAGCACATCAAGATGAACTAAATTAGTTTTAGTTTCAGTTAACTAGAATAACCTTACACCATATTTATTATGCAGATAAGAGAAGGCTTATATGATTCTCTCTCTCTTAGATGGCAAACAAGATTAACACTCATAATTTACACACTTTATGTTATTATTATTAACTTGTTGTGAATGGCTTGTGTGATTTGTGAAAAACATTGTTTTTGTTGTCAGGAGGTTCGGTCCAGCCATAGGAGGATAATGAGTGACTCTGTGCTTAAACTCAAGGCGAAAAGTTCAGAACTGGGGTCCTGCATCGAGAAGGCCAGACCTTACTATGAGGCACGACGAAAAGCAAAAGAGGTGGACAAACACTCATCTTTAGCTCAGCATTGAGAAAAACAGTCATACTTTATAACTATTATTATTATTAATTTAAACGGGTTAAAATGTTATTTAGTTGTTTCATGCCAAAACATCAAATTGTATTTTTGCCTGTTTTTGTATGGCAACTATCAGAACCTTCATCTGATGAAACCTATAGTCTCTTAAATGCATTATGATTAGTTTCATCCATCTTAGGCCCAGCAGGAGACCCAGAAAGCAGCGCTCAGCTTTGAGAGAGCAGTGTCCATGCATTTGGCTGCTCGAGAGATGGTCCACGTGGCTGAACAGGGCCTCACTGCAGTCAAGACGCTGGATCCAACCTGGCAAGAGATGCTGAATCATGCTACCTCAAAGGTTGGCCAATTTTCTCTCTAGCATATCTTTACAAGTGACTTGAGCATGTTTTCTTGGACCTTTGTTACATGACTGAATCATGCGGCAGATTTTATTAAATTTTTTATAAAGAAGTGTCTTGTGCCCACCATGGTACCGCAAAAACAGATATATTGTGAAAGATTTTACAATTTAAAATAACTAGTTCTAAAAGAACAGTTCTAATATGCTGATTTTCTGCTCAATCAATCACTGTTGAAAACAGTTGTGCTGCTTAATATTTTTGTGTATTTAATGTATCCTTGCTAAATAAAACTATTAATTTCTTTCTAAAAATAAATCTTACTGACCCCAAACAGCTGAACAATCTATTTAATAGTATTTATATATTGCGCAACCAAAAGCCTGTTTGACCTTTATGTACATGAAAACATGTAACAATTGCACCATTAACCCCTCATTTGACCCAAATGTGAATGTGCAAGTACAATGAGGATGAAGTACGGTTCAGAATGATTTTTTCTGTTTATGTATCCACACAGAGTATATTTTGCACACACACACAGCATTGCTCCGAGTATGCCATGAGTGACTTGAAACTGTGCAGGTGAACGAGGCGGAGGAGGAGCGCATAAAGAGCGAACGGGGGCACATGCTTGTCACCCAGCTGTGTCAGGAGGCCGAAGCCCGCGTGCAGGAGCTGCAGAAGTCACTGAAGAGATCCATCGTCAAGTCCAAGTCTTACTTTGAGCTCAAGGCTCAGTTCAATGACGTTCTAGAGGTATGTTGAGCTGTTATTACACTTGCCTAGTGTTGGTGTATAAAAACTATGGATACTTGCTCAAGTTTAAGGAATAGGTTAACCAAAAATGAAATCCTATCATCATTTACACACCCTCAAGTTGATCCAAAATCCATGCCATGTTCCAGCAAAGATCTACAGTATAAAAGCAATCGTTTTCCCTAGAATTAACATGAATGAGGACCGATATTGCTGAGCTCCGAAAATCAGGGTCCCTGCAGGTTGTTAAAAAGTATCAAATTCAGTTTGACATGAAATTTGAATGTCATAAAATGGTGGAAGAAAATCTTAATTACCCTTTTAACAGATCTTAAATGTAGGAAATTGTGATACTGCCTAATTTGTTTATTAGACTTCATAAAGGCTATGATAAATATGAGAGCTTCACTTTCAGAGGAAAAACACAGTTCTGTTGTGCTTTCTATAGACTTGTGGTTTCAGAGTAGTTCACAATCTATGAATGCCACGCAATATCTTATATTCCTCAACTTTTTGAATAGGCAGCTGGAAGTAGAAAAGCATAAACATTTCAAAATTAAGAGTCCCAGTGTTTCAGGCTTGTTTATTGTGACGAGTGAGATCAGTGAGTGGAGCAGGTGTCACTCATTTCCAAATCACTCCACTGGCCTCGCTCAGTTCCCACGGCTCTCGGCCCCGCCCCACTCATCACATTTATATATAGAAATGTTTTGCATCATGCACAAAGTCTTTTTTCCCCCCCGGATGTTATTGGTATTTTGGATACCACATAAGCTGTATCTGGCTATTAATTCAATGTAAACTCTTGTGGCCTCTCTCTTGTCTCAGGAAGGGATATATTATGATATATTAGTACATAAACCAATTTCACTATATATGAATATATTGAATAAAATATGTCTTGAGTATTTTAAACTTACAGTTAAAAATTAATTTTGTAGTTGAATGTGTGACCCAGAAGTGAAATACAGTTTGAGTTTTTAGCAAAAAAAAAATGGTAAAAACATGATATCATTTAGCCAGAAATTTTTCTAGCTATGAAAATAGCTGCAGAAGCTGGCATGGAGTTCAAAAGAAGCAAACAATGTGTGACCCAGCCTGTTTAATTAAGCAAAAGAATCAGCTATTTATTTTAAGATTTTGAGTATGGGAATGTTCTGTGTGGATATCTGTATTAATTTTATTTACAGACTCTAAAAACTCCATCCATAATCCAAATAACTTTTGCACTATATTCCAAATCTTCTGAATCCCTAAAAACACATTTTTAGATGAACTTTTGTTTTTAAATTTTTAATGATTCACTGAAAATATTGTCTTCTACTGCAACATGAAGGGGAGTAAATGATGACAAATGTATTTTGATTTACAGTTAAAATGTGTGAGCTAAACATGATCAAAACATGTTTTTGCAGGAGCACAAGTCAAAAATTGTACTATTAGAGGAGCGTATTTCCAAAGCCAAGTTAAATTACTCCAGCACTCTGCGCCACCTGGAGGAAATCAGCGAGGAGATACATGCCCAGAGGGAGCAGGACCAAACAAAGGATGGACCAATCAAAACGTGCAGTAGGCGGAGCCCTCCTGTAGGAGCAGAGACAACCAACAGCACAGGTACCGAAGGTGGAGCCTGTGGAGGCTACCCGAGACCAAACGATTGGGTGTCTGGAAAAGAGGGCGTGGCTAATACCAGAGAGTGGGTGGATACGCATCAGAACTCCAGGTGGGTGGACATGGGAAGAGCAGAGACGACACGATCTGGTTCAGACTCTCTTTCCATCGTCAGCCTCCAGACCATCATCTCTGATCTTGAAAAGTGCGACTCAGTTGAACACCTGGGCCACCTCAGCAGTGACATCAGTCTCTCAGGTGAAGAAGGGGAGAGAGACGGGACGGAGAATGATAAGAAGCTAGTGAGGCAAATAAACGCAGACATTTCGGAGTTCCTCAAACAACACATAAGAAGTTTCAGTTCATGAGTGCGTCCATAAATAATGCCTGTTTATTTTTTCTACATTTTCCTTGATGATTTTTGAGCTTGATTCTTGACTGACTGAGCAACTCTTAATTTTTATTTATTGTTAAGCTTTTTATAAGTACTTGGAAAGGAGAAAGACCAAAATAAAATTCTTGATATATATATATATATATATATTTTTTTTTTTCTTAATTATTATTTTTATTTTTTTTGTGAGAGAGAGAAGATTTGGTATCTCAAATCAAGTGGTAAAAGACTGACAATATTTGTAATGGTAGCAACCCTACAGTTTGATTAACTTAATCATAAATAATATAATATATTTCTTCTTCATCCTGATAAGCACATAATGTTTTTCTATGCAAATGTATAAAACTGTGTCTTTATAAACACAGTCTTATTATAATCTCTATAGCTGACATGATAAAATAAGGCAGTTTTGCTCTCCACTTTAGTTCACTTACTGACACAAACTATTTGAAGGTAAAATGCCTTAAAAATGAGGTAAAATTATTTTCATTTTAATGTTCTTCCATGCTGACTTTGAAATAGTGATTCACATAAAGTGTTTGTGCCCAAGTGACAAATGTCATGCATGAGGCTTGCTTTATATTCATCTCGTTTGCATAAGTGCACTCTGGCCTTTTCATCAGAAGAAACATTCATTCCGCCCAAAATACTGATTTTGTGCAGTTGAAGAGATAAAGGGTTTATGAAGGGTTTATTTTCAGTGGTGAGTTTCTAAAACAAAAAATTTATGTTTTGCCGTTTATGACAATCACTATTTTCATTTAATGAATTTTTAGGCATGAATGCTATTTTTTTTAATCATTATTTGATATTCTGTTCATTCAGTGTGCCATCTCTTTAATAACCCTCAGTGTGAGCACTAGAAGTTTATATTATTGTCTTTAATAGTGTTCTGTATGAAGATGTGCACAGTGGTGACATTTGCAACTTCTGATGGAACAATAAATATACATATCATATTATTTTGGGGATTTTAATGTCTTTTAAAAAAAAAAACATTTTTAGTCATTAATATACTTATTTATGTGTGTGTGTGTGTGTGTGTGTGTGTGTATATATATATATATATATATATATATATATATATATATATATATATATATATATATATAGTTTGGACACACCTCATTCAAAGAGTTTTCTTTATTTTCATGACTATGAAAATTGTTGAGTCACACTGAAGGTATCAAAACTATGAATTACCACATGTGGAATTATATACATAACAAAAAAGTGTAAAACAACTGAAAATATGTCATATTCTAGGTTCTTCAAAGTAGCCACCTTTTGCTTTGATTACTGCTTTGCACACTC